>NC_045758.1:4487500-4660000 GCF_009193385.2 Nasonia vitripennis | reverse complement strand
GAGAATTCCCGGAGGCGTTTTTATGTTGATGCAACCGAAGGAAAACTCGGACGGGCTCTGCAGGGACAATGCCGGAAAATCGGGAAATGCTTAGCGAAAGTAGAGGGAATCGATGTCCCCGTTTTACTCTTGGAATCCGCTGCGCTGACGAGCACTACTCGATCATGTCGAGTGCTGACGCGCCGAATAAAAGGCGGCGAATTTGACGCCGGTATACATGTTTTCCCTTCGCACAATTACACGGTGATTGATACGCTTGCTCGCGCGCACATGCGGCTCTTGTAATTCCGAATGATAATGAAAAAGACATTACAAAATTTGCCGCCTGCGACTCTTCGGCCATCGGTATGATGGACGATTTTTATACTTATGCAGATAGTATCGACCTGCTGGTGGGAATTTAAAGAGGATTCGATGCAGCGTTGTATGGAGAGGTTTGCGAGGCGCGATTTTTTTAGAAAAAGAAAAATTGCTCTTGCAAAAAGGGCGCGCTTTATTTGAAATTTCGCTGAATGTTTCATATAGCCGTCCTAATGAGTCGCATTTATTTCGAAATTAGTTTGGAGGCACAAAGCTTTTTTGCGAATATAGCGCTGACGCAGTAGATTGCAAATTTAAATAACTTGCCTTTTTGAAATAATAAATAATACCGGCCATTTGAAGTATCATTAAGGCCAGGGAGCGCTGGTCGAAAGTCTTCTAGAATGGAAGTTTCCTCGCAATTAGAAATTAATAAGCTGCGCGAGCATAATAAGAGAAAAATTATAGCCTGAAAAAAGGAAGTCTACTTCAGGAAGACTCGTTATACCGGGAATGAACCGCGTTCGTTGTGGCGCTTTTTAAAACGTTTTAGCGCGAATCAGACCAAACTGAAATTAAAGTTGACGCGCATGCATTTGAAAGTATGAAACTTTTAAAGCGTTCGACGAAACGAGATATCGCTGCGGGTTCTAAAACACATTAAAATTCTACGCGTGGATACGCAGTTATTACGGCGTAAAAAGAACGTTTTTGAAAAAAATTCGTACACGTTATACAAAGTGCCTCGGTCGGCGATCCGACGGATTTAAGTAATTCAGACGACCATCGCGGCATTAAACTCTTGTACATTTCGCGCGTAAAAATATCGGCGCGAAGCACACTCGTAAAAAGTTTTCTTCATCAAGCAATATAAGTCCATAAAAAGGCTGCACGCAATCGTAAAAGCATCTCGTAAAAATGGCAGAAGTCGAGCTTGTCGCGTATAAATTATAATACCTAATTCGAATAATCAAAACGGCTCACCATCGCCACTGCAAATAGCCTCTCTCTCTTTCTCCACACACCCTCGGGCGGTATACGCTTTTAATGACGAGATCAGGCTTAAGGCATTCGCGCGCGGGGTTAGACGCTTATGCTTTTTTATCGGGCCATAAAGTAAGTCTCGCGACGAGACGAGTAGCGCTAAAATGTTTTTCTTTCTCGTCCGCTTAACCGCGCACGTAGCTCTGTGGTAGGTATACACACATCGCGTGGTTTTTTTTTCGGCCGCGCGCACGCTAACTCGATAAAGGCAGAAAAACCTCTCCGCTCGCTCGAGTGCGAAGATATAAAAATCCGCGCCAGCTGAGAGCCTGGCTTTTCGGACCTTTTATTTTTAGACGCGTCGAAAATTATTACACGCTCAGGCAACTACCTGGCCGTCGATTGTTTCCGTTTATCGAACCGAACAATTGGCCCCGTTTTTTTCGCAGATAGGAGGACTAGTAGGATGTCGCGCAGATTACGCGGCACAGGCGATCGCTGTTTTTTTTTCTCCGTCATAGTTCGCGTTAGCCATGCGTTGATGCTCGGGAAGAGAGGCTGTAGGCGCGTTTTTCGAATTGCGCGCGTGAGAGCCGGTGATGCATGTGCACTCGCGAACTATAGCTTTTTTGCGATTTTTTTATACGACGGGCTTTTGTACCTCTATATTTGTTCTCTGCTGGCAGATGCCGAGAATAGTTGATCCGGAAGATGAACCGGTGGGAAGTAATCTAAATAGCTGACTGCGGACGCGTGCGGCTGTTGTTGTTATCCAGTGCTATGATTGAGTTTGGTGTCCGGCTGTTGGGGTTGCTTGATTTCGCTGAAAGTTTGGCTTCTGTAAACGACCGGGTGCTTTGATTTCGTATACGAGAGCGCGGAAGCCCAAAAATACTTGATAAGATTCATTTCATTACAGTTAGCTGATTCTGTGACGTACGTGGAAAAAATATCATACACCTCTTTGTCGCTGCAATCAGAGAAACGATCGAAAATACGTCCTTACTCTTCGAATCAATTTCACATGAATTCTCTTGATTCGAGTTGAGTCGTGCGAAATACACTCGGGATCGGCCGTTATCGATTTCGCGATAAACGTTCATTGATGATTGGATTTAGTTCTGACAGACGTCGATGCGACAGGCGTTACCTTCTCTTCCAAACTTTCACGATACCGTCGATTTATTCTTCTCATCCTCACCCCAATAAGTTGTAAAGTCTACTTTGGAACGGTACTCGCGGCTAATTTGCGAGTTGTCGTCAAATCCAATCCTTTGAAGCCCAAGAGCAACCAGAACACTTCCAGGTACTTCAACGTGGAACGAATTTATTACGCGAAATTTATGATTTCGCTCTGGAGATACGTCGGATAGGGAGCTAACAAAGGAGGCGTCAGTTATAAATGACGTTCAGCCTCAAGGGGTTGAAGTGGAAGCCGAGTCCATTAAAAAATCTTGGATATTCCGACGGTGCGGAAAATAACGGGGTTGAGCTAGAGCCATCGCTAGCGTTACAAGCACGTGTTTTTGAATACCTATACCGGTAATAATCAGGTACACGCAAATTGTGTTATGTCGAGCGCGTTTCGCTCGCGGCACTAGTTTCTTGTGTGTGATCAAATTAGTATTGACGAACCGAATGCATGATTAATTTTGATTACGGAACGAATTCATAAAGCCGTGTATGTAAAAGAGTTATACACAAATATTGCAGTGTATGCGTGTATGGTAATATCGGACGTTCAATTAAGCGAAACGCGTTGGGTCTCTCTCTCTCTCTCTCTCTCTCTCTCTCTATTTTTTCATATATTCCTGCGGCTGGATTCTGTTATTGCACTTGTTCTTCGAATTCGTTGATTGAACAAACTGATCCTTCGATGAATAAATTTGAATAATAAGGCCGAATTTACATCGAAATAGAACGATATCGACAAAAAAATTATCGTCTCCATGATTCGTACTTCTCCTGCACATGTGCTATATGTGCAATACCGCGATCATATTTATCGACATTCTTCTCAGCGAGATTCCAGAATGAAATCTAATAGTATCCGGGGAATCCAATAAGGCGCAAAAAAGCATAGGATTAAACGCGGGACAGGGTATAAAAGTCACTCGAATTCCGGATGGAAAATAATGAAACTCTGTAAACAATGCTAATCTCGCAGTTGCGAGGTGTTAAGCTACTTCGAGCCTAACAAACTTTATCGTAGGTATTCACTTGCGATTATGCTTTTGAAACACAAATACATTTTTGCATTACTGATTTCTCAAATTATATATACCTTTTCAATTGAATAGAGAGTAGCAATGCATACTCTTCGTTCCAACGTTGCGTCTGGAAGTATAGGATAATTCTATGATTGGATTATACCAATTAAGAAAGTTTTATAAAGAAGCTTATAAAACTCGCTGAATTTTCTTCCCGTTTCTGATAAAGTTGCGAGAGCTAAGTAACGCGTTTCAAAAGTTGGTACGAAGATTTTAGAGTTTATAACGCGCGATATCACATAAATAAAACTTGAGATATTAAAAATGTCTGCTACGTCAAAAACGGATCGAACCACATCAGATTTCACCAAGTGAGGTTGCGGTTGCTGTGGAAACTCTGACATTAATTGCGCGTGAAGTGCCAAAGTTGCGTTGAGGGGGTAAATGAGCGACGATGCAACAAAGGAAATTTTTCAGCAGTCGAGCGCAAAATGCTCATCCGAGGCTCGCAGTCTTGGTCGTTTTGCAGCGTCGTCTCGACTTACAGCAATTTCGGCCCGATTCTGTCAGCAGCTTCGGATTACAAAAGCTCGGGCATCGATTCGACCCTGGTCCGTTGGACGCGCTGAAACAGTCTGCACCTTCTTCGCCTCTCGCGTATATACCTCGTCCCTCTTTTTATCCGCGTCTCTTTGTCACTGTCAGGCAGTCTGCTACTCGTGTGTGTTTTCTGTCCTCAGTCTTCGTCTTTTATCGCGGTGTCGCCTGCCTTTTTTGTTAGACTCACTCGAGATCTTACTCTGATTTTTATGAAATTTATAGTCGCAGATATTTGCTAATATCAATGCTATCCATAAGATTATTAATACACTTTCTCTTGCGTTGCAATTTCATGTATTTCATATTTATTGAATATCTTGAAGCTACTTGATGCTCAAGAGGTTCAAAGTAGAAATCAATATTTTATTAACTAATGCGTTTCACATGGATGCAGTGTTGGATAAATTAAATTGTGACCTTATACTAATCTAATTTTTACTAGAGCTCAATGGATTGTTGAAAACACTGATATGCGATATCTATCAGGACCTACGCGCTCCTACTTAACCTAAATAGAACGCCGTAAATGAATTTCAATCAGTTTTTAATGAAACAAAATATCAGTTTAACTCATATACCCAGAAGAAAATTATCCACCTGACATCTCACTGGCAACGTGTGTACACGTGCGCAAATCGTGATACGATTGCTTTACAATAAATTAAAAGCGCATTTCCCGTTTCACGTTGATAAAGCGCTTACGACGCGATACATTATTATTTGTTAATTAAGAATGCATCTTGAAGCGTGTCTCTCCGAATAAATTCTTTTTCCTCTTGCTCTAAACGCCGCTTTCGCATGCTTTAATTTAATCAACAACGTCAACGTGAACTCGGCTTATTGAATTAAAATTCAGAATTAAGATTTATATCCGCTAAAACTGACGTTTTAACACACACACACACACACACACAATTTTTTTCTTCGTGCATAATATCCGCCTCACGTATAGCCATTCTCTCGTCGGTTCAGTTTCAAGTATCTCTGGACAGTACCGCTACATTTCTATTTCTCTCGACCGCATCGCACGTTTTCGCATCTCCATCCATCCCGGTACAATTTATCCCCCCCCCCCCCTTGCGCGCCATCATTCTCCATCTCCTTCTCTCCTTCTTTCTCTCGCGACGGCCGGTACATAATATACAGTCTAGGCACCGTCCCGCTTTTTTCCCGAAAATCCGCGCGGATTTCAGCCCTCTCTCTTTCTCTCTTTCCAACATTCACCGAGGCCAAACAAGGGCGAACGAGCTGACGTGTCGATTAATTAACACGTGACGGATTTTCGAATTTAGCAGCGACGATCCGGCGCTCTTTAATCGCGCGAAATTACTTCCCAGAGACTGGACCCACGAATCGATCCTCTATTTTCGTCTCTCCTCGGCGCATACGTGTGTCAATCGATACGTCGAGAGGGGTCAGGAGGGTTTGTGTGTATACCGCTGCAGAAATTTTCGACGTTTCCGCGCCCTCCCACGACGCGACGTGATTCCGTTCCCGCGCGCACGTGACTCGGCTCTAATTCTCTCTTTTTTTTCTTATTCGTCTCGGCCCTCGAGGAGAAGAACGCGCTATGCTCTCGTGGTTTAGATGTAACTTAAAATCTCAGGTGAAGCGATGCATGAAAAATTATTAGCTGAGAAGCGGCATACACGCGTCACACGTCCCCGCTGTGCTTAATATTCGAGATGTATCTTCCCGGCGAATCTGACCTTTCGGGTATTCAAATGCATGAAACAAAGGCTTTGGTGACGGTTTTTAGATGGACCCTCTGAGTTATTATGTATCGGTCGCTGATAAATATGCAACGACTTCGCGTTAAGCCCAGAGCGATCGCTATTAATGGAAAATCTATTCCGGTCGCGGTGATTAATCAAACATCGTGGAGTCGTTTCGGGCGAGTCACCATATCACCTTTGGACTTTCTCTCTCATCCTCCTCAGGTCGTGTACGACGCCCTGCGGTGACGAGAACTCAATGCGGGTGCAGTTTTCTCGTCGGTATTTGTTTACCGCGCGCAAACAACGTGCGGTCAAAGTGTGCCAAGTTCTGAACCGGTCTTCACAAATATGCCGACTTTGTATACTGCGCAGGCAATTTATTCGTCAGCGCGTCCCGAACGACGAGTCGAGCTGCGACTTCAAAGGGAAAGTTCTGATGTTTAATGAGTGGCGTAGTCGGTTCTTTTACGGCTGATGTATTCAAACGATGCGATTTGATTATTTGATGCTCAATGATGTTAGTGTGTGCTAGTAACTCGAACATCGGGTTTAAAAAGGCAAGACGCATCTCTCTCTCTCGGAAAATAAATCGCCGTTCTCTTGTATAATTCACGGCAAGCCGCTAGCGTTAATAGACGAGAACGAAAATAACGGCGTAATTTCCTAAATAATTGATAAAACGGCAGTTAATCTTCAGCACAGAAGCCGGAAAAACAGGGGACCAAAGAAGCCAAGTCAGGGACATCGGCAAAAAGTTCGACGCAACGCATAACCATCTCATGCCGATATATATATATATACGAGAGAAGAAAAACTTTCTCCCCAGACGAGGTATTTGTCGTCCGCTTATTCCAACGGTCAATCAAGCCTCCGCCTAGGTAATTAGCCGGTTCGCTTCGTTTCGTCGGCAGCGACGCGGTCGACGAAGCAGATAACGCGGAATACACGGGAGAAGGGAAAGGGGAAAGACTCTGCCGCTGCATTGATCGCCCCTCACTTTCTCCCCAGCGCGTAAGTCGAAGGTATTTGTACTGCTGCTGCTGCTGTGGGCCGTCATAAATATCGATGCCGCGCCTGCGAGAGCGTGAAAGAGAGGGACTGCGCACGAAACGTCTTTGACGCGAATATACCGCGAGATTAATGGGAATGTTGTTTGTGTGTGTGCGGGTGCGACGCAGTTAAACGCACGTGCGCGTGTATCCGGCGCGAATTCAAAGGAAGCGATTGGGCAAAAATTGCCCGGTAACGCGTTGAGAGACAGGTTGAATGATGGGAGTAAAATTGGTGGATTGACTCTGTTATTGAAAATCGACCGTTCGATCGGTGCACGTTCCAGCTCTCTTTTTTTTTTCTAAAACACGCCTATGTTTTCGTTATGCTTCGGACGAGTTAAGCAGGTTACGTTGAAAGGCTTTCGAATCAGTGTTAATTTTATCATCTTTTATTGGGACATAAAAAAAGGAACCGCCGAGAGGCCTGCATATCGTAAAGTTTACGAGACGGAGGGTCGAGTCCATACGAGGCTAAGTTTCGCGGACGTGCGCGAAAGTGAACGACGCACAGCCGGAGGTTATCTGCATTCTTCATGAAAGAGGTTATCTATCTTAGAAATACCTCTTGGCTCGTAGTCGGCTGGGGCAAGTCTCACGTCCACAATTGGATTAGGGGGGGAACGCGCCGGAGGTTGAGCGGTCTGATATACTCCCTTCGCTTTGAGTGATTTCGCTGTGCGGCTTCTCCGTCGTGGCTCTTTCTGACCCTATAGTGTGTATAGCTATACACATAGCTCGATTCGGATTTTTCCTGTGTACTGTATACAGCTCGCTCACTTTCATCTCGACGCATCCACGTTGCTTTTTCTTGGGAGGATAATTTTTTCCTCCGATTTTTCGCACTTGGTATACCGTGGCGCTATGAGGGCGAGACAAGTATTTTCGTGGTTTCTTTGTGAATACCACCCGCGCAGGGGGGTTTGAGTTATTCAGCGGCGTCGGAGTTTGAAAGGTTTCTTCATAAATATGCACACAATTCTATTGTTTTCTCGTTTGTTTACCACTCGTTATGCAGAGAAAATTTCGAATTACCATTGGTTTCAGGCGAGTTCAGAGCCGACCCTCGCTTCTTTTCAGATGTAAATGTATGTGCTTCGCGAATGGCAAGGCGAGAATGAGGATGATTTTGGAAAGTTTCGCGATCGACTGTGTTTCATTTTTATCTCAAATTCTCTGTGTATCTAAATATATGGCGTATAGAGGCGTCTTTGTATAAAGCTCCAGATGGAAAGTAGCAAGACCTTAGTGGCGGAGCACTAAGGATAAGAGTATTTGAAAGCTTTTTTGACATCCTAGTTGGAAAAACTGGTTTCGGATTCTATATTTTATTCACTTTGTTTAAGATTTCGTATGATTTATTCGATGAAAGAAGTCCTTTATGAATTTCATCACGTCCGCTAAAAGCTGACTGTTGCTCGTTAACGGAGTTAATATCCACATTTTTACCTTTGTTCAACATCAATAAATTGTAAGTAGATCCTCTAATGAGAATCTTACTTTCTTTAAAAAATATAATTGCTACGATCGATTCTACTACTAATTTATTATTTCAGCAATGCAACGTGTTGAATTTTACAAAGGCTATTGCATCGCCGTCAAAAAAGCCTTTTTTTGCAACGTCCTTGCTATTCTAAAAAAGAAAGTATATAATTAGAAACGTAGCGAGATTCAACCCTCATTTGTTACGTTAGGCCAACAGAAATGTGGGAAAGAAACACACAGTCCACTTTTGGCCGGGTCCGTGTTAAAAATCAGCTACTCCGAAATGTCAAGTGCTCGTCGACGATGTCAAGTATCTTAAAAGCCTGTTCGGATTCGTTAAAGGGAAAGGATGGTACACGTAACTCTATCGCCAACATTAAAGTCACGAACTTTCGCGGCGGTCTATTTTTTCACTCATACGTATAAACATATACCTTATTCGTCCAATTAATTTAAGCGATTCACATATCGATTCCTCAATGCTAACCCGTATTTTTTTCGTGTTCCAGGTAAGCCCGAAATTCTTCCTCCGAACTCTCTCAGCTCCAGCTCAAAAACGTAAGTTTAACAAACTCATCGGCTGAAAAATCAATGTTCGTCAAAGGGCGAACATGCGAGTCGGCGTAGGCACATAGTTCGGGGCTGACTTTTTCATCGATTACGAGTCACAATGCCCTCCACGCGCGCGATTATTGAAAGCCATCCAGGCACGATGACAACGTCGACGGCACCGCCACGATGATTATGATGGCGATGATGCCGTGCGCTGGGGCATTTGGAGAAATCGCCGTGCGCCACTCGTGCGGCTGTGTCACCCCATTCAATTGGCGGGATCGCTATCCAATTACGCGGCTCTCGTCGGCGCCGCGTCGATATATCGGCCGGAACGCCCCGATTTCGTACGGATGCTCAGCTCTCTACACGCTTGGCTCTCTCTCTCTCTCTCTCTCTCTCTCTCTCTCTCTCTCTCTCTCAGCCATTGTATTACAAAAAAGCTCGAGAGTGCTGCAGCGCTGCTTCTGCGGCTGCCTCCTCTGTGCCGGATAGATTTTTCGAAAATAAAAGATTTCGAGCGTCGTTTAATTAGAGTCGGGCTGTATTCGCTTTGGTGAAACCGGGTTCTTTGAAGCCGCTGTTGATTTTATTATTAATAATCCCGCTGGGGTATATTTCCGCGATTCTCGCTGTGGGAAATATCGATGTTCCGCGCGCTATTTATTAATATTTGCGCTTTGAGAAATCCGAAGAATTTTTCAGAAAGCTTGTAAATAGACTTTTAATTCAGAGAAATTCCGGCTTTCAGGCGATTATTCGCAGAGTTTTTCGCACGTAAATATTAATTAAAGCAAAGTACGAAAAAAACCACGGTTAGTCGGATGAATTGTTACGTTCGAAGCGAGTTGATTCGGCCGGACGTAAACATGCAATAACGCAAACACGAAGCAAGGATTGAAAGCGCTTCGATTTCCCTATCTTGTCAACCCTTGTCTTGGGCTCGATCTTTTGGACGCCCTGGGCGTATTTTACAGAATCGTCGCGTGCATTTCCATTGATAACGTCGAATGCATAAAATATTCCGGTATGATGAAAAAGCAAAGACCTCGTCTTATGAATACGAAGAGCCAAAGACGCGAGTGCTGGGAGATTGATTGCGTTCTGGAAAAATTACTTTTCAATCGACGAGCCTGGTGTATACGGGTAAATATGTGGCGGAATAATTTTAAACTTTTTGAATATTTGCCGCACGTGCGTGTGGCTTTGGAAAACATTTAATATTCAGGCAGATAAGTGTGGCCAGCTGTGTTTGTCGCGTGTGATATCGAGTACCCTTCAGAATTATTTGCCTTATGCCGTACAATGTTTCGTGCCATGTGTGTACAGCTTGTAAACAGTCCCAGAACTTCACTTCCCACAACAGTATTATCTCTGCGAAATAAAAAAACAGTCTGTATTCGAAACCAATCGGAAGCATTAAAACTCGCTCGACGAGAGCGAGGTTCAATGCGAGGCTATAGTCCTCCTGCAAAGGAAAACGTTTACGGAATCCCTCGTCGGCACAAGGCCTGTATTTCATTGCAGCGAAGCGTATCAATCGAGAGCCGCTGTAGCGCAATCGGAAACTGCTGCATTTCTCCCTCTTGCGCACGTCCAAGCAAATGATCGCCGCACGCGGCCATTAGAGCAGTTATATAGTCCCAGCTTTGAGGGAAAACCCGTTATCTTCTTGCCGCCGCTAGTCTCTCTCTCTCTCTCTCTCTCTCTCTCTCTCTCTCTCTCTCTCTCTCTCTCTCGGCTATATCCCGGATTTCGAATCAATATATAGACATGCTTGTATGCAGATCTATATTGGCTTGGTCTCTGTGGCGACACGCGCCGCAGCTGTGTACCGCGCTCTACAGCACGCGCGTATAGGGCTTGTTCAGCAAATATACCTACCTACTGCCCGCGTGTACTTCAGTCGATCTCTGAGCAACTCGAAAGCTCGGCCGCGCGGTCACGTATATGCCGCCCGTTTCGCAAATACGGACTTCCGTGCGTGTATATACTTTTGCAGCCTTCGAGCCCTTTTGAGTTTCTCGGTTATATACGGGCTGGATGCGATGTTGATAGATCGAAAATGAATGTAACTTTGGAGGCGTTGTCGAAAAAAAGAAGATGTTTGCTCGAACTGCGTGCGAAGCTTTTGAGCAGTTTAAGGAAGAAGAGAGTAGCTTGAGAGACACTCGAGTGCTGGCTCTTGAGATAAGGAAATGCAATTAAGGCGATGAATCAAATTGACAAACTTCATCCGCTTTGAGGAGGCGCTGAAAAGTGTAAAAGTTCTCTTCAAATTAACCATAAAGGAGTATGAAAGTAGCCTTAATCCTCTTTTATTAAATGCTGTTACACTACGATGCAACCGCAAATGCGACATGCTTTAACGCGAAAAGTTCAAAGCTGCAGCGCAATCGAATTTTTCCATCCTGCCGTGTAAGGAAAAGTCGTGCGCTTAGCTTTACAGCGCGCGAGTATATGTCGATTAAGTAGTTTTGGTGCTTACGATTAGTGAAGTAATTCAATGTTGCACGACAAGTTGTACAAGATGATAATACGTCGCGAAGATTCGGACTGAGGGAATTTTAAACGCCGCGTAAAGTTTCCAAGAACTCGTGGCTATACGTATAATTCGGAATATTTTTAAACTCGTAAAAATCTTTCCTGCTTTTGAAGTAATAAAAAAGTAGTTAGGTTGTCGTTCGTAGCTTTCGTAATTTGCGTCCGAGTGCAACAACGATTTAAAACTCTTATACTCGCTTTTAGGCGAGTGTACTAGAAATGGGAAGGATGAAAGACATTTGCATGCGAATGAATGGTTGCTTTTAAGTATCTATATTTATCAAAGTTGTATTTTTATAAAAATTTTATTATTTGCGCATACCTAATCGTTAAATAGGTGATGAAAATTCTTCATATTCCAGATAAAAGAGAGAATTATTTTTATGGGATATTTTGTTTGAGTAGAAAGCATAGGTCGTAAAATGAGGAGCAGTCGTTACCGCCGAGGTGCTTTTTCATTACGCGCTCCCGTGATGCGAATACCCGGAAATCCCTTTATATCCACCACTGCCCTTTACAGTCGCATATCAATACAGGTATATAGATTGATAAAGGCGGAACGCTGCAGTCGTATGGTTTTCATAAATATACGTATCTCGAAAACTCGTGCGGATGAATATATGCGGATGCGACGATGTATAGAATGCCGGTTCTGCATCGGTGATCAAGTAACGTCAGGCAATTAATACCTCTAGACCCAGCTCTGAACTTAATTAGACTAATTTATACGGCATCGCAGCAATAACTTTAATTAGGATGATGATAATGGTGTAATGAGACCGTATTTAATATCATCGCCGGCATGAAAGTTCCCAAGAGTCCATCTTGAGCACTGCGGAGATGAAAGGTTTAAACAGAGAGAGCGAGTCTATCGGGAATCAGGCGGAGAGCCGCGATACAGAGGCCGATCGATACCGAGCGAACCCTGATCTGGACCAAGTAAAAAAAAGAAACTTCGAGCCGGTAGCTGCAGAGGAGTATAGCGCAAAAGCAGAGGCCTCTCCTCTAAACCAAGTCCGTGTGCCCCGTCGTACACAGCAGTACCTCGGCTACTTCGAGAACTTGCTTTTCTCTCTCCTTTGCGTTCCATCCTCGACCTCCTCCAACGCGCCACACTTCCGTTCGCCGCTATATACACGGCGTAAGCAAGTTTTTCTTCCTCCGGCAGCCGCAACTTTTCCCCGATACAACGGGCCTTTTTCTCCCTCAATTTAAAGTTCCAACGCCTTCCGTCGCCGCTGGCCATTGTTCCGCGCCAGATTAGGCGCGCTCGTAAAGGCGAGTGTAATTAACGAGAGAGAGAGAGAGAGAGAGAGAGAGAGAGAGAGAGAGAGAGAGAGAGAGAGAGAGAGAGAGAGAGAGAAGAACTCGCCTAATACGTACACGGCGAAGGCGATGGGAGAGAAGGGCTTAGCGCCGGGAGAGAGATCGATGGAAAGGTCGCACTACTTTAGTTTTCTTTTTTTTTGTTGGCGATTGGAAATTTTCTTTTTAATTCTGTTGCTTCGCTGGCTCTCGCGGCTAATCGCGTACAGGGAAATGAGCGGGACCGCTGTGTGAACTCCCCGTTGCTTCTGCTCCGAGCATCAAGGTGGATTTTTTTTGAGAGAAACAGAGCAGGTGGACGAATCGTCCGAGCTGTTTTTTTTTTGCGATGCAATTTCAAACGGGCGAGTGTGTCGTCTTCGCAACAACGGCGCCTAATTGAATTTTCTGAAATTAATTAGAAAGTAATCAATTAGCAGCACTTAATACTTTTTTCCGTTTCTTCTCCGCTCCTCTGCCAATTAGAGCACCGAGACATTTTCCAAGCCGGTACAGGTGGTTTAACTCCTTCAAAGCTTTCTATTTATTTAAGATGTAAGAAATGCTTGTTTCGTTAAACATCGTTAAGCGCGCAGGCAGCTTCTATACACAGTAGCAAAATAAAAAGAAGATTCACTTTTTTTATCTTCGGAATAAAGCTACGCGCGCGTTGTTTAACTTTTACTTCAAACAAGCCCAAAGCTCGCTCTAAAGCGAGGGCACTTAATTTTCATAAAAAAGAATCTCCCCTCGCGCACAAAGTGGAAATCCGGCTCGTAGATAGCCGTATTAAGGTCTGCGACTCCCTATATACTTCCAAGAGACATTTTTTTACATATACGCTCTTTTGTCATCCCCTCCTCGTGTCATCGAGCCAGGGGACGAGCATGTGTGTGTGTAGCGAAGAAAGATCGAAGGCTGAGAAATGAGAAGCACCCCCGAGATGAAGGAGCGGGAAAGCAAAGAGTCGGAGAGGAAAAGAAGGATATACTGCGCCTAAAGATTATCGCGTGTTTTTGCCGCAGCGTCGGGAACTTTAGCCATACTTAACCTTCATCCATTCGCACGCGTAGGAGAGCCCTTACGTGATTCACTGCGCGCGTGTGTATGTGCGTATGCGATGAATTTACGAGTGCGGCGGAGGAAAAATGGACCACGCCGACGTCACGTTTTGCTGTCGTGAATAAAATAAAGTCTGGTTTG
Organism: Nasonia vitripennis; assembly: GCF_009193385.2. Lineage (NCBI taxonomy): Eukaryota > Metazoa > Arthropoda > Insecta > Hymenoptera > Pteromalidae > Nasonia > Nasonia vitripennis. The sequence goes on along the minus strand of NC_045758.1, from coordinate 4,646,050 downwards.
CTATACGACGACGTATGCGGGATTTTATCTTATTTTTTTGCTAGCTTCGCGGTATTAGGAGGTTCGAATGTGACCACTTAATTTTTTTTTTTACAATTTTTGGCATCGCCTTTGAATGTCTTTAGCGAGCTTGTTTTCAAAAGCCAAATTTGGTGTTGTCGATCGTCTTTCCATTCAAAAACCAGTCCTGACTACGTTCCATACAAAAATATTCCAATAACCCTATAGCTTGGCCGAAATTCAAAGAATTTTACTCGTCGAAATTCGGGTAGCGCAAGGTATACGAAACATAACTTTCCCGGTGCGGAATTCAACGCAGTGCGTAATTTTGCCTACGCACCGCAGCGCCGCGCGTATTTTCCTTTCTTTCCTGTTGCTTTTTTTGGCCCGATGCTTTCGCTTTTCGCACCGACTCCATGTGTGTATACGTAGAGAGGCGTGTACACGGCCGGAGAGAAGGAAGAGATAGTGCGCAGGGTACTATACGGTTTCTTCCCTTTTGGCCGCGTTTCTCCGGGCGAGGAGAGCGCGATTCATGATACGGGAAGGCTTTTCATTAGTGCCGATGAAGTACGTGCCATCGAGTGGGACCAGAGGCAAAGAAAGACTCCGGAATCCGCGCGATAAAGTAGTTTCTTTTCACGTTATTTATGCGGGGAGCGTAGATACGTTCGATGCTTCGTTGCTTTATTGAACTGGCCGACTTGATGGCTCGCGAGTATAATCGCTCCGACTCACGTCAAAGTTCGCAGAGCGAATGTCGTAATTAATAAGTTTTCGAGGAGCGCCCCCTATTTTCAAAGGCTTTTCAGGGGATCGCTTTGATTTTGAGAAAAATTCCTGTAACGAGGTATGACGCGGATATTTTTACAACTTTATTCAGCGTTCATGCAGAGCGGTGATTAAAATTATAAATTCGAATGCGCAAAATGAGGGGAAAACGCAGTTTTAGAAGTTTTATTGACAGTTCGTAAATTCATCACGCTCTGCCTCGAAGTACGTAATACGAGATAAACTCATAAATATTAACGCGAAATAACGGTATGCGTTTATGTACGAAATTTAAAACTCTGGCAGCGGTTTAATTTCGAGCTAATGGGGTCAAACATTTTGGAGCATCTCTCGAATAAAACAATGGAATGTATATCAATGTGAACGTGGAAATTATTTTCGTGCTTTATTCGCACGGAAACCGAATGTCGCTTTATTTTTAATCAATCCCTGATAGAATCTGCTGAAATTTCGTGAGTATTAATGACCTTTGCAAACTCTGTTTAATGTTATAAAAGATTAAGCTAAAAGTAGCAGCAGTAGATTCAGGCAGTTATAGCGTGATCGGCCGAAGTACACGCAGGAGTCAACGAGGCTGTATTGGTATAGGTGTCACAGCGCTATTTATACTTTCTGCGCGTGGATGTCGGTTGGGAGTAAATCGAAAAGTGCCCACGCGCCACCTAGCGTTCCCAGCCAGAAACTACTTAAAAGTTCAGGTAGTGGGGGAAGGGCCAGACCAAAACCGCTTTGCTTTCCGGCTCCTGAGACTTGGCGCTACGACAACGGGTTCCGCGTATTACCCGTGGGCATAATAAGCGCAATTAAAATTGAAAAGCACGACAAATCCCAGTACCTCGCGAATTTCCGTCCGCTCTTATTTCCGCAGCAAGAACTGGGACACGGAGTCTCCTAAAATACACTCGTTCAAGCACGGCACTGAGCGCCAGCAGAAAAATGAAATGACAGATATAACGTCCCTTAAACCGCTGATATTTTTCCCCCGCAAAACGACTACTATACACAACACGCACGGCTCAACAATGGACAATGACACAGGCTCGGGCATTGTTTCGGCCATCAAGCCACGTAAATCACATCTCCAGCAGCAAAACGCAGCGAAAGCATTTGCCGGCAGTTCTCGTATTGTCCAGTAATAGCCCACGGCGCGTCCTTTATCACTTCCGCTGCATAAAAGCCGCTGCGTACGCGAATGCCAAAACATCCGCGTGTACCGATTCTTCGAGAGCAAAACAAACGGAATGTGGACCGCCAGGCTATTAATAAGGGATGCAGATAGATGAAGAGCAAAAGGGCTACTAGGTCTCTCTCTGTGCGCGCTCGCGAGAGAGAGAGAGAGAGAGAGAGAGAGAGAGAGAGAGAGAGAGAGAGAGAGAGAGAGCGACCTCAACCTTCTATTATTACCGTTACCTGATGTATTTATACGCCTCGGCGAAGGTGTGGGATCGATAACTATTCACGGCTCGCTCTTGTATACATACCTGCACTTTTGTGCTCTCGAGTGTACACGTGAGAGTGGGCACGTGTGTGTTTGTGTGCTACTGTGGCATAGACAGCGACTTCACCCGATGCGAAGCAGTCGGCCATCCGGAAGTGAAAAATAATTAATTTCGCAGCGGCGTTATCGGTGCAGTATTGCGAAAGATAGAGCGAGAGAGAGAGAGAGAGAGAGAGAGAGAGAGAGAGAGAGAGAGAGAGAGAGAGAGAGAGAGAGCGATGCGGTCCTTAATCTTCGGCTGACAGCCGGTTCGACCCCCTCCCGTAGCATTAATTGCGCTGAAATGCAAAATTAAAGAAATGACTAATGGTCCGAGGGACACGCGCGCTGCTTTAATAAAACAGCCACAGCCGCAATAGTGTCTTTTCTATCCGTGCTGCTGTCCGCTCCGATTATGCTCAACCGCGATAGCCGATCATTAATTTCGTCGTTTCGAATGAATTTGTTTAACCCTTTTTTCCCCTGCACTTCGCGTGGTGTGTCATGATTTACGAATATAGGGATGCTCGCTTACAGTGTAGAACATGAATGGGGTTATTAATAGCTTTTTAGAGTGTGGATTTATGCTGCGGACTTTTTTCGGGGATGCACGGAGACCGAAAGGATTAATGGTTCTTGATTTCGCTGCGTCAGAGGTGATGATGTTTGTTTTAATCAACCCTATTGTTTCGCGAGGTCAAACGGTTGCTGCTAACTAAATGCAAGAATGTGTCACACGATTATTTTCCATTCATCACGCGGAGGACGCGTTTGTATACAAATTATTCACGTTGAACAATCTCGAAGAATCAGCGTATAATACCCCCAAGGCACTCCGAGATACAAACGATATTTAAAGACCCAGTCTCTCAAGAATCCATCCTTCCAGCTTACACGGACATATGAGAGAGGCCTTCTCCTGTGTTTTTCGTAGTCCATCAGGCATAATGCCCGGCGATATATCATTTCCGGGATAAAAGTCGTTTTTCCTCGGACGCGCGTATAAGTTTATATGGAATCTCGGTAAATCTGCTTTACCACGCTGAGATTTGTATTTCCTCGTCAAAGCTTTGCGTGCTCAGGCCCGGCAAAGTGGATTTCCCGAGTTTTCTCGCGACGCGCGTATCTTCATAATGTCCGTTTTGCCCCGTGCGGATCTTTCGGGGATTTTCTTCAACGATCGTCGCCCGCCCCAACTATACGTTAATCTTTCTCTTCTCCTTCCTCTGGAATTATTCATGCAACTGTAGATTCTGCTTAGGGCTGGCCATGCGTTTCAATTCTTTGGATGTCACGGCTGGATGGAGGATGTGTAAGGCAAATTTAAAAGGAACGAGTGCGAGTGATTCGTTATTTAGAAAGTCTTGGCAGTGAATTCAGTGAAAGTTTCGTAATGAAAGGATGGTACTTTGCAAAGGAGCTTTCAATAGCCTAATCGAGTCGTCGAGCTTTTTCTCGGAACCGGTAATCCATTTGAAAAAATTGTATTAATCAATTCTAAGCTACGGCACAGTCGATCGAATTATTCCATATATTTTATTCAAGTCAGCAAGCTAAGACTAATAAAGTTAAAGGGATGAAAATCATCTTTCAACTTTTAATTTCCATCAAAGCCGAATCAATGATCTAGATTTTCCATTACAAATCACGAAGCCCGAGATTCGGCGAGTTCTAACGAAATCCAGTCACGTCCGGCGGTAAATCTCACCTTCGCTCGCGTGTATAGCGGCCAGTGTAAAGTATAACTTTCACTACATCAATATTTCACGCCCAAGTTCATCCTTTACCTGCCAACCATCGATAATTCCCAAAGCAAACTCGGATGTGTGTGCGGCCAGTCGTATCATCGCCGAGATTGCCCGGCGAAAAATCGATAGTTCTTTAAAGTTTCCCAAAGTTTCTCTGCAGCTGGCGCGACTGTGTCTTCGGCGTGGAAGCCGATGTGTATTATACAGTAGGGACGGACAGCGTCCCGAGCGCCATACGGTCGGTAAATTACCCTCTAGGCGAGCGCGACGAGGCTTTTTGAACTCACCGTAAGATAGAGACTATGGGGTGTTTTTTTATCAGCTGAGCTTTTTCTTCTAGGAGCTCGTGATAGCGCTGCGCGAATGAGTGGTGTATACCTGTTGCATTCGGCTGCTTTTAAATACGTAAGATAATCCTTGTATAATTTGACGATGCGTTGTGATATTCATGAGGTGCTTGAAAATTAATTGTCGTCTTTCGTAAACTCCCGAATCGCTGTTGTTTAATCTACGAGCGCTGCGATAATTGGGGTAATCCGTAATTTGGACGGATCGAATTTAAATTTGAATGCTTCGATCAATAAGAGATTAATGTGCGGCAAGAAATGGCAATCTGCGTCTACAGATATAGAATCGGGGAAAACGCTATTGGATTTCTCGAAGCTAAATGTAGCCTTTTATGAATTTAAATTTCTTTGATCGACGCATATATAATCTGAGTTTTGATAAAATTTGACGAGGGTTCAATCGTGTTTTCTAAGCTGTTTCTAAAGGTTGTAATCGGAATTTAATCTTCTCGACTAATTGATTTTCGAAGAGAAAAGTAATATCTCTGGAAAAAATGGAATAATAACGTATCAATATCGATATTCTACATGAAAAAAAAATAGAAGCATCGGATCGAACTGCTAAATTAATATTTGCGCTGAAACGCAGCTTCGATTACACTTTGTTTATAATCGATAACACAGAAGTAAATATTAAATCAAAATTCAAATAATTCCCTCCTGTATGTTCATTAAAACCCTTTTGATAAACGAAACGTCCACCCGCTAGCGAGATATCAAAATAATTCAATCCCAAGCTCCAGTAAAAAAAAGCTCGTAAAAAAGGGGAACATTATAAATCAACGCGCGCAGAAATCTGGAACGATGAAAACGCTATTAGCATCGGGGCTCGACCCTCTTTTTCCCACAAAGTTCCTCGAATAAAATCGAGCGGTAATGAAGAGATCTCAATCGCGCGATTCAAATTCAAATCCCACGTCCGCGCGCGTCTCTTGCTCCCTCCCCAGAGGACTATAAAGATTCCAGCGCCGAGTCGTAAAAATTTTCCGCAGAGCGGCGCTCTCTCACAGATCGTTATAATAATTGCAGCAGCATCTCTCTCGGGGAAAGTCAGTCGGGGGAGAAGAGGGTGAAAAAATTTAATAATGGGTTGGCACTTCCGAGCGGTCGTCGCGGCTCTGCGATGGGGGAAGTTTCGAAGTATTCGCTGGCAGACGCAGCAGTCGAGCCTTGGCACATCTTACTCTAGGCTGCAATAATCAGATTCTTGGAACGACTTTGCTCCGTCTCTCTCTCTCTCTTCTTATTCTCTTTGTCTCTGGCTCGCTGTTTTTTCCTAGACCGTGGATCGTCTATGACGGGGCTGTGCTCTTTTTATTGTTTTGACTATACCTCGAGGCCTCGTCGTTTCTTTCTCCGATGAGATGCGTGACGTAAAGCAGCGACAGTAAAAGAAAATGCGTGAGCCTCTTTCAGACTCTTGCATTTTTATAACGTTACGCAGGGGCTTCGACAAGGAAGTACGGAGAGTCTTTTAAGAATTCCACTTGTGATTCGATAACTCGATTTAACATAAGGCGCTCGCTCTGAAAGTTCCTTGCTAATTCGGAAATATACTGGGGTATAACCGCGTTAGACTCTTCTTTCAAGAGGTTCGCAAAAAAGCAATCTCTCGCCCTCTCGCTCGTAGTCGGAGATTTATTTCAATATCTTGAAGAAAAATGTCGACGCAGTGTGCTGGCACGCGATGACTAATCCGTGTTCGGGCTGATCAACTCCCCGGCTCCGCATTTCTGGGCTCCAGAGGCTCTAACTCGCAACTTCAATCAAGTAAAGCCCCGGGACGAAACAAACAAGGCACAAACAGCGCGTTCTCGCATTTGTCGAGCAAATAGGACTGGGAGCAAATATTCATACGCGGCGGCGACCGGCTGACCGTGTGCGACTTGTTCTACTGATGGCCGGTTGCTCGGGTCATAACCCGCGCTCATAGGACAAGCTTTGCATGCGTTTGATTCCATATGCATGTCGGTACGATTGCAAGCTTTCCATACAATATTTAACTTTTATTTCTTGCTTCCCACAGTAAAATTGAGACCTCTCAGACCTCCTTCGTAAAGCTCAACAACACGCTCGCGCAATCATCGGCATCGTAATTTCGCGTTCACACACCGTAGGGTTAACCGCGCAAGTCCCTGCGTGCGCATAACAATGCGAACTTAAAGCTACACAGGCTCATCTCTCTGCTGCGCCAGTCTCGTTTTGCATAAACGCGCAAACTTGGCGACGTCGCGGTCGTCTACTCGTAAAGTCGCCTCGTTGGCACGAGTCGCAGGACATTCGTCTCTGCAGCCTGACTGTACACTATACTCGACTGCGCTGCTGCACTGCGCGCGCGGTTTACGGCCGCGCGATGCTAAACGCCAGGGCCTCTCGTCGTCGTCTCTTATCGGGAGTAGAGCCGCGCCTGTTTACATTTCCTCCGGTGCCCAAAGGAGTTTTACGCGCGCGTTTCGCCTTAGCTCTATTCTACGCGTCGCTGCTCCTTCCCCTTGATTTTTACTCTCGGGACACTCTGCCTTATGTTGTAAGGGTAGAGAGAAAGAGAGAGAGAGAGAGAGAGAGAGAGAGAGAGAGAGAGAGAGAGAGAGAGAGCGAGAGAGAGAGAGTTGGCTGCCGCGCTGTACTCGACTCTTGGCATCAGTAGAGGCTACTTGCTTTTCTCAAATTGGAATTTTATGGATTGTTTTCAAAGGATCACGTGTGCGCGAGAGATTGGACGATGGCATTTTCTTTATGCTGAGTTTTATGCATGCTTTGATAATGATTATAGAATTTTTCCATGAATGTTTTACTGCGTGCGCGCCGCTAGTCTCCTTTTGTACTGCAGCTGCCGGCTTAGTCTGTTTCAGCCTTCGACGAGAGGTCCTTTTATGTTGCCATTATGGCTTACACTTTTTTTTCATAGTTATCTGCGCGATTCGTTTTTCAATACTGGCCCGTCTTCGCGACTACGACTACATTTTCCGCTGGTGGTTTCGTGGATAAAATTTCCCCGCAGACGATTTCCTATATTCGACAATCAAAGGCGAAAAAGCCGAAAATTCTAAAACAACGGCAAAGCCGTGTCGATGATTGCCCTAATGCTTAAAGAGAACGGAAAAACACGCAAACCTAGGTAGGTCTCTACCACCGCCAGTTGCTGCTAAGGGGCGAAGCATCGGCGCGGACCGGAGGCTGTAATTCGTCTGTTTCTTGGGTCTCACTTATCGGGAGTTCTCGGTACGTTTGCACGTTTTTCCGTTAATCTAACCTTTATAGGCTTAAAGAGGATGGAAAAACACGCAAAACTAGGTAGGTCTGTACCACCGCCAGTTTCTGCTAAGGGACGAAACATCAGCCCGAACCAGAGGCTGTAATTCGTCTGTTTCTTGGGTCTCACTTATCGGGAGTTCTCGGTACGTTTTTCAGTTAATCTAACCTTTATAGGCTTAAAGATGATGGAAAAATACGCAAAACTAGGTAGGTCTGCACCACCGCCAGTTTCTGCTAAGGGACGAAGCTTTGGCTCGAACCGGATGCTGTAATTCGCCTGTTTTTTGGGGTTCACTGATCGGGCGTTTTCGGTACCTTGCATGTTCTCTTGTGAATCTAGCTCACATATATCTATACAGGAACCCAGATTAGCTATCCTTAAAGTTTGATGAAATTTGAAACGGCCGTTCCGTACACGAGCGAGTGTATTTTTAATTTCGAATAACTTTGGAATTTTCAACCTTAGTTCAGACGCTGTTTGCATATGTCATACTAGGTTAGTGGATTGTTAAAAAAGAGCTGGATTTGAAAGGCATGCAGCTTTAAAAGAAAAAAAACATGCCCGCCTTCAAGCTCGATATTGTGTGAAAATTCATCCAGTATTCTTTTGGTTCCTGAAAATGATTGCAGTTTTCGGACGTTATACGTGTCGGATGAAAAAATACGGATTCTCTTTACGTAGAGAAAAATCAACAAGCCATAGGCTACGTCGCAATAACAGTTATGAAACTTCAATTCTTTTTTTGAATATTTAAAGCTTAGTTTAAAAACAGACGAAGAAATCTGTTCTACGTTCTGAAACTCCCGCACGATTCCGAAAAATTCCGCGAATTTTTCCTTACTCACGACTGATTTTCCTATTCCCTTCGAGTACACCGAAATCCTTGTAAGAACAATAAATTATCCGAGCTGGTTCGCAGGGAAAATTCAATTCCGCCCCCGGGAAAAATGCCGAGTCTACGTATCAAGTCTCCCGAGGAGACTCCTGCCGCATTCAAATCCGCGAAACGACTGTTAGTAGTACAAACACGCGTAGCGTCAGCCTCGGCATCCCAAATAGTTACACGAGCCCGCACCGAGCAGTGACTCGCTGAAATCACCACACGCGACTCGAGAGAACGAGTATAAACGGCATTGCTTTTATGTACTTTCTCGAGCTTCTGTCGTCAGCGTCAGGCAGCGCTCGTTTGAGCTCCGAAGAATCGAATTAGTCGCACTTGAGGTAAAAGGCGAGTCGACTTCGCTTTACCCGCTGCGGGAAAAGAACGGCCTCTCTCGCTCTCGCTCGCACTTGTACTAATTTCTCTCGGGCGTCGCGGCTGCTTGTCACGGGTCATTGACTTTCACGAGCTTCGCGAGGGCTTCGCGGTGTCGGTGCGGTTGTGCGCTGCGCAAAAAAGTTTTACGCTTGTTCGTTTGTTGTGAATAAGAACTGAAAGTAAAGACTTTGTATGATTGAATAAGAATTTAAGGAGATTTTATACTCGGGTGATGGATTCGTAATCGATTCATATCGACGTCAAGCATCTTATACGTTGACACAGCAGTAGAAGAAGAATATTTTGTTTTCAACGCTATAATCAACGGAATTCCAGCGTCTGCGGAAAACTCAATTCCTCCCAAAGAATTTAATTACAACCCAACCGTGTGCTACGGAGAAAAAAGCGACACAAGTGGAATCAAAAAATTCCGAGTCCCGCCTCGTTTTCTGGCTTCATTTATTCATCGACCCGAGGCTAATGAAGCAACTCGAAGCTGCCCATGGCTATATAACGCGTATCGCCTGATATCGTATTGTCATTAGGCATCGAGAGATATTTTCTAGTATAGCACAGAGCAGTCGGGTTACTCGAACGACTCATATACAAGAACGTCGGCTCTGCGAAGTGCATGTCTGCGGGCAATTCATCCGGCTGATTGGAATGAAATGGGACTAGAATATTAGACTCTGCGGCGGCGCAAAATGTGCGCATGCATATATGCCGACGATCTGTACGTGCTCGTGGGAGCGTCCTTGCACTTCGCTGGCGTCGCTGCGCCAATATCGCTTTAATACCGTCCTCTCGCTCCTAGTGGGCTCTTATTAATTCTTTTATTTTTAGACCGCGTCGTCTCATGGAAATTCGGCGTCGAATATGTTGAGGAATGTGATAAATAATAATTTTTGCAATACCAACCTGATGAGTTCGTACATAAGAAGATGAATGTTCAGATACAAGATTGAAAAAGGGGGCGCAATTTGTTGGCTTTGAAATGAAACTCGTCTTCCAGAAAAGTGTTTTGCAACGCAGTGAGACTTTGCGCAGCTACATGACGCGATAAAATTGAATTACATTCTTCTCATCCCGTGAGAGCGACTCTTTGCCCCCACCGCCTACACTACTATTCTTGGCGACTACAAGATATTCGAAGGAGCTCGCTATACATGTACGCGGCTGTCTAGAGAGAATTCCATGCGGCGAATGCTTCGGGCTGAAGCGAAAATTGTTTAGAGGCTGCGTAACAATTGCTGCAAATAACTCGGCTCCTGTCTCTCCCTCCCTCTCTCTTGAGTTCAACGAGAGCTAGGAAACTATGTATTGCGCGTGGCGATATTAAAGAGCTCGCTATTATTGCTGCTTTTTATTGCAGAGATATTTTTAGCTGGATAATTGACAACTTTTCCTCCAGATAAAAATCTCTATGCGGATCTCTCTGCATTTTTTCATTTGAGATCATACGGAGTACATGGCACGGCGCCATATTCGCCAAAATTTCTAGCTCGCGATAAAGCCCAACGACGTCATGCTTGCGCGAAAATTTATGATCTAATATTTCTTGCAGTCTATCTCGCACAAAACAGTTTCTGTATCTCAGAATCCGTCGCTCAGTCTCTAAACAACCATAAAACTCGGTCGCGAATTGCACTCGCGAGCGTACGTAAAATTCGGCTCATCCATCTAGAAGTGAGCGTCGTCATATCTGACGCTATAAGAGAGTTGGCATCGTCATTTTTTGTAGACTCTTCCGCGAATTATGAGAAAATCGCGTTCCCGGTTATACTCTCTCCGCGCACGTCGACGTTCCTCTCGGTTGACACAGTTTGATCAAAGCTGCCGCAGTCGGTCTCGGTTGACCCTGGACACTTTATAAGCTCTATACGTGTGTGTGTGTGTGTGTGCATAAAGGAGTATAAGAAAGTCTGCGGCGACTGCTCTCCGAGCCAGAAAAATCACGCTCCGCTGCTTGCGGGGCTTTTTATCCGTATTATCAGCGGGCTCGCTCATCGCCTAGCTGTTCACCCTTCTCTTTTTTCAGCGCCACTCGCTCTCTCACCTTATTATTGCTAAAAAGAAGGCTTTAACTTTGGTTAAAAATAATTTTGTACAGCTTACGCTGCGGTGTTTTCAGCCGTGATTTCGATTGCTTTTTTTATTTTTATACCCACTCGAGTAAGTAGACGAGTACATCCCACAACTCGCTCATCATCTACGACCTCAAGAGTATAAGTGTAGACCGAGTTTAAATTTATGCTCCGTACAATTCAGACTATACAAGATACTTCGGAGAGTCGCACATGCGGGTCTGAATAATTCCGTTTTTCAATTAACGCTTCGCAGCACACGTACACATACAAGAGCGCGCAAAGCAAAGCTAATTTACGACCGCGCGCAGTGGATACAGTCGAGTCCGATCAGACACGACTCAGCCGTTTAGTCACGTTACACGCCTCAACTGCTCTCGCCTCGGAACTCTCCTCCCCCTGACTCACCCGCACACGTACGCACGATCAAAAGTTATAAGTTTATTCAAGCAATTTCAATTCCGCCGATACAGCGGAAACCGCAGGATACCACTACTCCCTCGTTATATCAAGACCTCGCCGCAAGCTTTATCAGCGGATAAATTTTCGCGCGGGCGCCTCCTCCCATCGTCGATAAATATCTCAAAAAAATAGCAGCGTTTAACGAAAACACGAGGCAGCCCCTTCGGTGAGATAGCACTTTTCCTCGCTATTAATCGCCTACTGCGATCGTCATATCTCTCTCGCAGTATATGGTATACGCTATATACATGTGTTTGTATAGATAGGCGAAAAAGCAAGCGCGGACTTTCCGCGGCAATCCACTATCTCCGGCCTATCTCCTTGCTCCTATTTCCGTTTTCCAGAGTCGGGGAGCCCCTTCGTCCCCCGACGCTACTTGCACGTCCGGCCCGACCCACTATACACGAGTCTCTCCGATCTGGGCGACGTCCCTCTTAAAAGCGCGGCGGCGGCCGACGCGTACGTGCTCCCCGGGGAATCGGGTGCAGCACTGCTGCCACATGTACAGGGGAAGAATATATAGAGCGGGGAGGAGTCAAGTTCTCTTCTTCGGCCGATCGCACCGGTGGGTGAGAGGAGGAGGAGGAGGAGGAGAAGAAAAAAATAAAAAGCAGGGCCAGCGATCAATTTTTCTTATACACGATGGCTAACTAGTGGGCGAGAGCGAGGGAGAGATGAAGTCGGAAAGGGGCGTGTGTGCTTTGTGTGGTGAAACGCGGATTATCGTGGGGGAGGCAGGATGGTAAAGCTCCTCTTTGCCTAACACGTATACTCGAGGAGATCTGCAGCGAGGATGCGAGGATGGGTATAGGCCGAATTCCCTCTCGTTCTGTGTAGAGACTCTTTCCAATTTCGCGTGTGTGTGTGTGTATGATGTAAAGGGAGGGAGTGTGACGCTGCCGCTGTGGCCGAGAGAGAAAAGAGATGTATCGAATTTGTCCCGAGTGGGGCTCGCGTTCGGATCTAAATATAGTAGGCAGGCTTGTTCCGAGAGGAAAATACTGCGCTCTATTTTTGTGTTGGTAATTAGAGGTCAGCCGGAGAGACCTTCGTATTTTACCGACGATCGTGGAAATAACCGTCGCTCTGTACCCTCCCAGTGATCGTTGCGGTATCATTCGCGAGGCTTTGCGAATTTCCGTCGATTGTGAAGTATACATTTTTACTTTGTCAGAGCGATTTAGAAATTCGTCGACCAGACGTACCAACAAGGAGACATAGCCTGAAGAACAGTAGCGAATTATAAAGACAAGGTATAGATAACAAACACCAGCAGTTATAGGGTGAACGGCCCCAGTATGCCCAACAAGGATGTTTTGGCATTAGTGAAACACCGCTATATCTACACTCGGTGCGCAGATTCTGATGCGAGCAACAAAAATGTGTCTAGGCGCCACCTATCTTCACTAGCCAGAAGTTCAGATACTTAGCCAGACTACGCATAAAACCACATTCAAATATGCTGGACTACCTGATAAATTCCGTATAACACGCGGAAGGAGCAAGCTGCTTTCGGGTTTCTCCAAGCGAGGAAACCCCATAAAGTAGCTTTGTAAACTCGACTGGGGTGGCTTCACCGACTGTTTGTCTTCTCTCTTTCTTCAGAAGTTAACTCGCCGCGCAGATGACAAAACATACACTACCAAAATATTCGTCGAACCTTTCTGCTCTGACCTGCAACTGTACATATGACCGAGAAATATTTAAACGATCCTTGAATTCTGATATTTATATAACAAACTCGCTACCCTGTGTGCGGGTATAAAAAACTTTTCCAATTAAAATTTTTATTTAATCCTTAAATATACCAGATTCAATTGTTCAGTCTGCAATGAACATCACAAATCCAATACAACAATATAAATAAAGACGAGCTTTACACATCCATATACAAAGCCTAATAAAGTCGACGAGCTGATTACTCAATTAAAAGCGGAGAGCTGAGTCCTCCTCTCTCTAGACACACGCCTACGAGTTATGAACACCATTTTATGCGAGCGCACAGCATCACTCAAAAAACAAGCGTCGGAATAATCCCGTTCAAGTGCGCACACACACATACACCCGCGGGATTTTCCGCAAGCTCGCCGCGATTCATCCTCCCAGAACTTAAGCCGTCTAATTATTTTTTAAGAAACTATTCGCTAATCTACGCTCAATGTCGAGTGGCTTCCGCAACTTTTACATACACTCGCACAATCGCATAATGCAGACGTACACACAATCAAGCTCTGTATATGCGCGAGTCGATATATGGAGCGCGACGGGAGTATGTGGGTGGCAACGAGCGACAGATCGGGCGTAGATCGATGGCAATTCGCTCGGCTTGCCTCATCATCAAACTTTTCTCCCCCGACGATAGTTTTCCACCTCTCGCTCGCAGAGCTTTCCTCCGCCTGCCCGTATACACAATCTGTATACCTTTACACTCTATGTGCATCTATTCCATCGTATACCCCTGTGTGATATGCGCATCCAATTGCACATGCATATCTCAGTATATAGCTGCATACACAGGCTCGAATTTCAGTGTAAATGAGAGAGGAGATGTACTCCGCTGTACATATGATCCGGAGCTTGCGCGCATGCGCGAGCTGCAGCCCGCGGGAGAGAGACTACACGTGGAGTCGGCGCAGCGTATGCATCACACAGTGTGCCGCGCTGCCCGACGTCGCGGACACCGCTGTGCCGTCGTCTCTCGTATAACTGTGTAGAGTGAAGTTTTTCGGCCGGTCTCTGTGTATGAAATCCCGAGAGAGAGAGAGAGAGAGAGAGAGAGAGAGAGAGAGAGAGAGAGAGAGAGAGAGAGAGAGAGAGAGTTGCATCGTGGATTGTCGAGTGTGTTTTATTCTGTGCCACAATTCGTTGCGTAAACGTTGCCGTCCGGTGTGTAATGGCTTAAGTTGTTTATATTTACGCACAAGTTTAAGTGGATCAGCTTTATGGACGGAGGACAGTTAGATTTAACACGAGAACTTTCGCCCCGCATGTGCAGCAGCGAGAAAAGGACGCATTGTGGGTTTCACTCTTGTTAGTGTTTACGAGTTTAGTTTGCTGTATTTTTTTTTAAGATTTTTTCTTCCCGACCTCGTAATTTGCGGGAAACTTGCTGAGGCATTTGGAGAAAAATCTTGCCGGGGAATTAAAGTATTACGAGTTTCGTGCGGATTGAATAAAGTTTCAGTCAGTCTTCGTAGATGAGAATTTTTGAGATTTTTTTACAACGAATTTTAGAAAATATTCGCGCTTATATTTCCAAAAAAAAAAATTGAAATGCCCATGGCTTATGAGGTTATGCTAAACTGACGTATATACTCTCTCGTCTACTACGTGGTAAAAGGGGATGGGACCCGGAGGCAAAAAGATTTGCCCCTGGTATAGTGTAAACCTTGCGCAGAAAATGGTGATTCTGGGAAAAATGGTCCCTTTTGCCCTCAGGGAGACCTAAAAAGTGCAGTTAAAGTGGATGAAACGAGACGTAATAGCGACTAAGTAGATCTCGGCGATACGTATGCATGCTCGATATACACAGCTCTTTTTTTTCTGTAACAAAGAGTCACGAGTCTTCGCATAGACGCGCCCCTTTAATCTTGAATTTACGTTTCGACTCTTTCATTTGCCGAGTAAACAAAATTTATAGGAAATATTCCACACACCGACGCTTGTTTGCATACCGGTGAAATTCAAATATTTGTTATCCCGCTTAGCCCGTCGTGATAATAGAAGCTTCGATTTTCAGAATAAAACGCGACAAAAAAGTATACGCAGCACAATGGACGCGCGCACGCGAAAAAAAAATTGGGCTTGCATCCAATAAGTCGCATTCGAGTATGCGCGCGAGCGGTGAACTTTTTTCGAGCTCTCGATCTTGGCTTTGAATTGACTTTCCACAATAATAGATTAAATTTTCTTTCTTATATAGCGAGAAGTGACTGCGCTTCAAGAATAGAAATTCTATTTATCAGAGTTAAAGTTTCTCTCTCTCACTGCGATTCAAGGTTGGCTGCATTCCAAAAAGCCTTTAAAGACATTTCAAAAATTTAATACGATTCCTATATCATGCGATATTATTTTTCATTTTCAAAATTGAATTTGCATGCTGAAAGAGAAAGAGAGACATTCCAAAATCCAGATGTTAATCGTAATCTACACACAAAAATTGTAACGCGTTTTTTTTTTGTCTCGAAGAGAAAAAAAGCACCGATATCCCTTGAAAATTCAATATAGAAAGCCGGCGTACAAATCGCCGGATTCCGTGACAATTACGCTATAAACCGAGAGGCATTCATTGAACGTATACATGTATATATATACAACTCGTCGAGGCGTGACCACAGCAAAGTGGGAGAGAGACAGAGAGAAAAAGAGTCCATCCAAGTCGAAACGGACGATATTCATAAAACTTAATCGAACTCCCAGCATCGCGATTTCGTTGCTTGCTTGCGTATAAGATACGCCCGGGTGAAATTCGGAAGAGAGATATCCGGCGACCCCTCCCACTTCTTTTTGCTTTATCCGCGTAATGCCTCCTTAGTGCTAGTATTATGCTTGTAAGTTACGAGGAATCAATATGCGATGCCGCTGTTAGCGTCCTGGGTAATGATGGCTTTTTATGTGGTGGACTGGTATCTCGATTGTTGTGAGAATTTACTGTGCCGGTACGTTTGCCGGTTATCTTTGTTATATACGAATTGAGATAAGAAAGAGGGTTATCGGTTTATTGTTTTATTAATATACGCGGCTTCGCGATTGTCGCTGCTCATTCATTGACTCAATGTGTGGATGTTACTATCGGCCGTTTTGATTGAAAATATTGACCTACTCTTTTATAAACTTAAGAACACGAGAATTTTTTATGATTCAAATTTATTATTCATGAAAAATGAAGAGTATGACAAAATAATGAATCAAGCATCAATATTAGCATCACCCATATTTCACTATAGAGGCAAAAGCCTCGCCTACGGTGAGCTTCGTTTTACTTTAATCAAACGCAATTTATTCACACACACACACACAAGAGTAACTCAACGCAGTCACTGTACACACATCGAGTCGCAGTCAGAGCAACAAAAGCTCGCCAAATTCTAGTGCACTTTTCCCCTTAAAAAAAAACACGCGAGCAAACAAAGGACGAAAAGTTTGCCAGAGGGTATTATAACGCGCGCAGCTATATTTTTTTATATACCCTTTTCATAATTTCCCCGTCCGCGCGCGCGAAAGAGAAAAATTCAAAAGCGCAAGCTCGCGAAAGCTTTTGTCGCATCGACTACAATAACGAGGCATGTTTTTCTCCGATCCTTGCTCGCCCTCTTCCCTCCCCTTCTCGTCATTACCATACTACAAAGTGACAACAGGGTCTTCAACGCGCAATCGCAGTACGCGTGTCGAAATCTCAGCTGTGTGCGTGCGTGTGCGAGAGAGAAAAGCGTAATGCCGTAGCTCAGGGAAACGCTGTTTCGCTGGGACGCAAATTAAAATGCCGCTGCAGGCAACCGGATCGAAAACCGAGGGAGAGAGCTGTATCATCGCGTTTTTCGCAGCTGCTGCAATCCTCGAGTGCGGGATAATTGAATCGAAGAGTCATCTCGTAAATAACGAACGGCGAGGCGAGACCTTGAAAAAACAATTATCGCTCGCTGGGGATACGAATATTTCGCCCGACTTGGGGGGATATAGAGAGAGGATTAGTATACGCTAATCGGTTCACTCTCTCTCTCTCTCTCTCTCTCTCTCTCTCTCTCTCGCGCGATGTATCATCCGCTTTTTCAATTATCGATAAGCGAATCTTGGTACTTACGGGTTCTTCTTCCTTTTGCGCTGGGATGGGATTAATCTCGGATGTGGCCCCTGGTTTCTTCGTATATTGGAGCTGTTTTTTTCGCGGTGGATTATCGTTTTTCGTTAATTAAATAGTCTTGTAAAATATGTGGGTGGGATACTTTCGGTATACTGTAGGTAGCCGATAAATATTTGTAAAATAAAAATTCAATATCATTATGTTATGCTTTTTCGTTTTCTGGCTATTTTCACTGCCCGATTGAAATTATTTATTCATGGGATATTATTGCAGCTCTCTTCTATTTATTTCACATTTCTGTACTCGAGAGTGAATCAGTCACAAAGATAGCGTATTAAAAATTTGTTACTCGTTCTTCCCAACACCATTCCCGAGTGCCATTCATTTCTCTGTTTCTCATAAAACATTCTTTTGAAATTGTGTCTCCTTTAATAATTTACTCTACACACGTATAGCTTTGACGTTCGCTGTAGCGATGTTTTATTTAAAAAAAGAGCAAGCTCAATGGATGAATAAAAAAATAACGAAGGTTAAAGGAAAGATATTGCGATTCGCGGCTTAACGTTCTCCTCTTGTATTCTAACGATATCGAAATCCATGGAGAGCAGATTCATCAGAATTTTGAATAAAAATGAACTACACGGAATGACATATTGTAAAATATGGAAAACTCTGCGCGAGATCGATCGGAATACAATAAATACATGATGTATCGCCATGAATTTTTCATGAAAACATAGAGCCCATTCATGTTTACGAATTTTCGGAAAGCTCGGAAAAACCCACCGCCTAAGACGTCGACTTTTACCCTCGTTTTTCATGTCACGCAAAAAAACATAGTTTGTTGAGGTAATCCTTTCGGTGTGAAACTCGCCAAATCCTTTTTTAACGATCTCCCTAATTTCAAAATCCGGAATTTGCACACCTGTGCAGCAAATGTATTCGCGGCATCTACTTGCAAATTAAAAATCTGCTATTCAAGGACCAACAGCAAAAAAAAAACCGTAAATTTTCAAGAGACGCTGCGACGAATAAACGTCAAAAGAGAGTCGAAATTTCCGCAAGAAATGCATCCTTGACATGCAAATTTCGGCCTAAACTCCGGCATACATGTTTACTAAGCAGCGATATACAAGTCGAGGCTCGCCTCTCCTCGGGGAAAACGAATCAATTGGCCGTTGCGAGCGGTGAATCAGCACACACGTGCATACACACACACGAACACGAGAGAGGGAACAAGACGTAGCGCGCGATAAACGCCGGGCACTAGTCAGCAGGGACTCGAGGAAAAACGCGCTGCGTCTCTCTCTCTCTCTCTCTCTCTCTCTCTCTCTCTCTGCATTGATTCTCACCCTCGGGCTTGACCACGATTACACGGATCTAGTGCTGACCTGCGCTGCCGCAGCCAATCGCCTTATTCGTAGTGGGCTGTAAGGGAAGAAAAAGTGGGAGAGGGAGACTGAGAGCTATTATGTGGGTGATGAGCTCGAAGTAGCAGGGAAAGAGATGATTTCGTGGAAACCTTTGTTACATCAGCGTTTTCATGTCTGACTTTTAAAATTATACTATTGACTTTCTTCTCGATCGTCTGACTATATCTGTCTTGCTCTACTTCAGCTTGACTTACTAAGAAACGTCACATACATTTGTTTTATAAAAAAGCAAACATGTTTTCTCACTGTAATCCCCAAAGGCTCCAGCAAACACAATTCAAATCTCATCAAACAGCCGTGGCAAAAAATAACCAAAACTTTACTTTTCATGACGCATCTCCCATCTGCTGATCTGCCCAGACACTATCTCTGATTGAGTAGATCGGTGATGGCATTTGCAGGAAATAACTCGACCGGCACTTTTACCGAGTTTTGTTCAACGATCTTTCCAACAGTATCCGGACAGGCGATATTGCAGCGCAATTCTCTATAGACACAGAGAGAGGGCAGAATTTATCGGGGAATGTCCGGCAATTATTCTCAGCCGGTGCAGGGATTGATCGGCGGCCGCATAACGGCCTCGCGTACGCGTGAAAAATCGTAAACTTAAAATATCCGAGCTATTCGAGGAATCCAGGAGCCCGTTGTGTGTCACCTCAAGCCGTATAGCTCTAACGTCCCCGAGGCGGAATTTTTCCGACGAATTCGAAACGTGTAATGGCTTGTACATATATCGAGAGACGTGACTATTTGCGTCCGTCTACACGCGTAGGAAATGGTTTAGTCGTGTATTGGATTCTATCTCGATGTCCAATAAGTTGGAACATTTCGAGTTACACTTACGGGGGATAGAAATGAATATTGAATAAGAATGAGATTTCACTGTCACCTGATTTCAATGTTTTATCCATCCAATATTAAATATTAAATTCCAGAAGAATATATAATATGCGGTGAGGAATTCCAAGCACAAAAATTCGAAAACGCGACGCTGTCGGAAAACTGAAAACTCAGAGGGAATGTAATCTTGAGCCGTATATCGGGTCTGCGATATGGCATAGCTCGCGTGCGATGTTTAAGAAATGGAACAATACAGTTACAGATTATCTTTTTTTTTAACGTCATCACGCGATCACGTGTTTGGGATTATTTAAGGGCTCTTACAGTTGAAGCGAGATAAAGAGTAAAGAAAAACAAACGTCACGTGAGCGAATCGCCAAATCGAATAATAATTATAAGAAGAGAAACGGTTCTAGCTTCAATCGTAGAATGCTTTCATGTACCGAGCCTATAAATGACTAATCTCTTATAACGCACAATAAAGCCACCGTATATAGATAAAAGGCAAACGCACGCGGTTGGACTACGCGAGCGATTAAGAGATTGCTTTCAAGCGATTATCATAATACGAGAACTGACGAAACGTTATAATCTGCGTTTAAAAAGTCACACTTGCGCTAAGCCAAAGCTTCCTCAAAAATACCAGTCACCGCGTTCGCCATATCAGTTCGAAAACAATCAGCCGAGAGCGTGCGCCTGTAGTTTTCTCGCGAAAGCAACTCAGCAAGTTTCCCGCAACAACTGAGCCGTCACCTTAATTGCTTTATCGCAGGTGTCATTTGAAAAGTTCGCTGCGATTCGCGGAGCTATACTGCAGCCGAAGTCCAGCTAATGTGACTCGCGTGATACGACACGAGTAAAACGTTCGTTGGCGTCAGAGAAGAAGAAGAAGAAGGAGAAAAAGTATAGGTCTGCATGTGCGAACGCGAAATGCAAAATGGATGACAAGAGCGGAGCTACTGCGACGAGCAACAGCGAGGCAGCCCACAAAGAAACTCCGCATCAGAAGCTCTTCAAGAAATGCAAGAGCGCGACTTTCCAATTGGATGGAGCGACGTACACAATAGGTAATTGTATAGATACGTATGTGTATTTTGAGATGAAGCAGTGCGCTGGGCCTTTTCTTCGCTTTCTCTCTGTCTGTACGTGCGAGCGAGTTGAAGTTGTGTATTTGCTCCTTTTCGTACTTTTTCTCTCTCTCTCTCTCTCTTTCTCTCTACCTGGCGTAAAGCCGGAAATTGTTCCGTAAATACAATACAATTTTCCGGGGCTTCGCGAGAGCGCTGACGTTGGCATTTGATTGTTCGCGAGGATGTGCGATATGAATTGGCAAAATCTTGAGGGGGGCTTTAGTGTCGAAACAATGGACGCGCATTTGTATCGCGATGCTTGGCTTTTCATTGCTCGAGTAGAGCAGTTACGGTGAATTTGCTCTACGGTTTGTTGAGTTTGACCCCAGACTGTTCAGAATGTATGACTGTTGGTCGTCGCGCAGATGAATAACGCATCCAAAAGCATCAGATTTTCAAAAAGATAGAAAAATAACGAAAGAATCCTCCAGCAATTGACCAATAACAGTTTCGTCGTTATGCGAGCGCGACTGCAATTCCATTCGTTACAATTTCGCTCATCGCCGTGGGTATTCCATGAAAGTCACAGATTCCACACGACTGGACAAATTTTCACCGCTTGGATTCTCATGGATAGGGATTATGTGGTCAGCTAGCAATGGTTATCTTCAAATGGAGAAAATTGAGCTGCTTGGACAAACCCATCCGAAATGAAGATCTTGATGGAGCATTCGACTACGAGAATCTGATTGCAGTAGCAAACGTCTTCATTATTTTTAGTTACCAAACGATCCAAAGAAACCAGTTGTATTATTAGACCATCAAGTTTCAAACGCGACGGTCAATATTTCGTGAAATTAAATCAAATGCGAGCCTCGAATTCAAGAACAGAAAATAGCTCGGAAACTAATCAGACCGAAAAATTAATTCGCTCCGCTCTTAAAATTCGCCCCGTAAATTTTCATCAAACAAGCGCTTCATCCGCAAGCTGCTAATAAACTTCTGGCATGAAACTGAATTCCAAGTGGGAATAGGGAACAAAGAGCGAATAAAACAGTTAACTCCGGGCGCCAAGAGTCTACACATATACTCAAACGGAGCCTCGAGAGAATCTAGTGTGACAAAGCTCGATAACTTTTGCGGCCGAGGCTGCACTACGACGCGACGAGGTTCACGGTGGCGTCGATTGCGGTCGCTCTTCCTCTATATGCTACCAGATGCAGCCTCCCGAATGAACTCGCTCACTTGCAGGCTTCGATCCCCAATCATACGTCGGATGATTGGAAGCTATGGAGTAGGGGGGCTGAAAGTCTCTCTATAAAGCCGAGCGCGCCGTTACACGCGGACTCGATAAAGAGCAGAGTCGTGCGGAGAAAGAGCAGCCAGATTGAAACGAGAGGATGATGAATGAGTGAGAGAGAGAGAGAGAGAGAGAGAGAGAGAGAGAGAGAGAGAGAGAGAGAGAGAGAGAGAGAGAGAGAGAGAGAGGGACGCGCCTGTTTTGAAGCGCACAATGAGCAGGTGCGAGCTTTTTGCGGAGAGAAAAAAATATTTTAAAGGGGATTTCGTGCAGCTGCGACAACGGCGCGTTAAAGGGAATTGCATAGGCTGCTGCAAATGAGGGCGATGGAAAGTATGGCCGAGAAGCGCGAGATCACTTCAAAGGGAATTCTCGTAACGGTGAAAAAAAGTGATCCGTGCGCGTGTATTATTCTGGGAAATGGAAGAGGAACGCGGTACACGGAAATCTGATGTTATCGTAAAATTAAAAGAAAAAATAGTGTCCCTTGTTCCTCTTCAATTTAGCTTTACAATTAAACTTCGATGTTTTATCAAATTGAAGCTCGCGAAACTTCCGTCCCTCTCTTGCGAGTTTGAAACTTTATAACAGTATGCTTTTGAAGTTACCCATTATCGCATAGCTTTTCGCAATAATTACAGTAATTTCGCGCAGCCTTCGTCCTATGGAGGCAGCGAATTTCTCTCAAAAACAAATTCTTACGAGGTTAGCAGAAAATTACTCGGGGAGAGGACACGCTTCCATACATTATTTCCATAAAGAAAGTGTCTCGAGTGCGCGGGGGAGTAGTAGCTCGAATCGCGCCGATAACTTAATTTTCCCTTCCCTCTCTCTCTTCCGAAGTTATTACAATTTTTATTCCTAGCTCCTGTTCAGCTCGCGCGCGCTCGCGCACAAAAGACACACACGAGCGACTCTGACCTTCGAGCGATGGGTGACGGATGAAAAAGTAAATACGCGCGGAGAGCTTGCAAGCTCGCCGGGAGCGAATGTAAACGCGGATATCGAAGGTATAGCGCGCAAGAAGGTGGCAGGTTCGAGCGAGCGATGATAGAGGGAATAAAATATGAGATAGCGCGATCTTTCTCTATCTCAAGAGTGAGAGGCACTGTGACGCAGGAAATCCCCCTCCGCCTTTTCCCCTATCGAGTGAAGTCGCGGATGCATTGATCCATGTGATCCACGCGAGCTTTGCTCGGCAGCCAATCGAGTTTGCGCGTGCGAACACGCGTGTTTCCTATACGTGGCTATGTATCGGCTTATCCAGTCTTATATCTATTAATGCATGGCATAGTCAGATAGAACGCATAGTTTATGGAGTCGGCGATATGGAAATTCTCTCGTAGCTGCATCAGCAACTCAAGAGATAGATAGATAGATAGAGAGAGAGAGAGAGAGAGAGAGAGAGAGAGAGAGAGAGAGAGAGAGAGAGAGAGAGAGAAGCCGTTGTTGCACATCTTGAGCGCACAAGAGTGCTTTATATAATATATAAATTGTGTACGCGCGACTCTCTCTCTTTTCTATCGTATAAATAACTAGAACGCACTTATAGATTTTCCATGCGCGCATGACGTCATTGGGAGCTTTTTTATAACACACTCGATGCGAATACTTTGTATATTTTCAGGCAAAACGAGGAAATTATTGGCCGTTTATTCGTCTTTTTTCTATCGTATATAAGAGATCGATGAGGTATTTTTTTAAACACTGTCGTCAGCAATGTTAAATCGAAGCGTATAGTATTGGGTATAGTGTGTACCCGTCTTTTGATTTGAAAAAAAATCATGCGTTGATGCCATATAAACGTACAATTTTATTGAGTTATGTGTGCGGTTAAGCAATTTAATTGAATTGCATACCTACATGCATTATACATCCATGAAAGCACACGTGTCTGACCTATACCAGGAAATATTCTTCTTTATTATCACACGGTATTTTAATCGATGTCCACCATTAACCTCTGTTGCAATTTAACACTGCATAATACGTGCCCAGCCGATTCCCGCAATTTATAAGCAGGACTTCACATTTTTACGAAAGCTCGGAAAACTCTAACAATTACAACAGAGAGCGCGCACTTTGTCCGTGACAGGTAATCTAACGAGAATTCAACATTTTAATACCCCCGCGTCGTAATATTGATTGTAACGAAATAAAAAGTAAAAATTGATTTTTATTTTTGTTCCAGGTAAGCCAGAGCGAGAGCGAGCGCAGGAATGAGCTGTCGAGGGGAAAAATGGAGGTACATTACGCTTTACACTCGCGCTTTAATCCCCGGCTCGAAGCCAGAAATTAAAACAATAATGACCTCGATAAACCCTCGAAATTGGTGCGCGCGCGCACACTCACACGTTGCGCCAGTTTCCTATTAGCGCTAATGATTTTTCTCTCCCGCAGCATGAAGTCTCGCAAAGTAAATATAAATGCCGTTGACAAAGTTATCGCCTCGCGCGACAGGTATGCTTGCACCTGACGTTCGTCAATTTTTCACTGTCAACGCGGGGCGAGGGAGAATGTCGCATAGCCTCCAGCGAAGCTTCGAACAATACCCGAAATCTCGTACACAGCACTTGTCGCTGCAGCGTGTCCGATCATTACGATTATACATCGCTCGGCCTGAAAGACCAGCTGCTGTGCCTTATTGGATCGCATGAATTAATTAGAACACGGCGTACAATTAGGCCGTCGTAAGAGAGAGAGAGAGAGAGAGAGAGAGAGAGAGAGAGAGAGAGAGAGAGAGAGAGAGAGAGAGAGAGAGAGAGAGAGAGAGAGGACGAGCTGGAGTATAA
This sequence comes from Nasonia vitripennis, assembly GCF_009193385.2. NCBI lineage: Eukaryota > Metazoa > Arthropoda > Insecta > Hymenoptera > Pteromalidae > Nasonia > Nasonia vitripennis. Next base: position 4,621,391 of record NC_045758.1, on the reverse strand, counting down.
GCCGACGCCCGCGTGTCCCTATTCTCATTATCTCCGCCTCTCGTTCTAGGTCATTCGTAATTTAAACGCAAGCAGCGACGTGTCCCGAAGCTCGCTTATAACGGCGATGATGCGCTTATGCGCGCGACGCGATTCTGGGAATAAGCCGATCTTTGCGAATTCCGCTGTGAGGTAAAGATTAGCATTTAATCGTTTACGGCTTAGAAAACTCTCGCCAGCGAAGATAGGTGGCGCATAGGCGCTTTTCTACTTCCCCATATCACTACGCGCAGATCCAGTGCATATCTAGCGGTAGGTCACCTATATAAAAAATGTCTTTTGTTTGGCATACTTGGGCTACTCATTCTATAACTGCAGATATTAACAAGCCGTTTGTCAAAGTAGTTTTAAAAATTGTTGAGAAATTATGCGAGAAATATTATATGATGCAACGTTTACAGCTTTGAATACTGGATATCTTTCCAAATTGAAGGAACGCAGAGAGAGAAAAAGTTGCTGCACTTTCAGAAAGTCCGGAATCTTCAAAAATAAATTATTACGTTCCTCGTCCTCCTCCACTCTCAACATTAAAAAAAAATTTAAATCATCCAATATCAAATAAGCGTATGAAAACCCTCCGAAATTCCCCACTAACGACACTTTAATCCCAGCTCCTCAAACACTCGCGTAAGCTCTCGCATCGAAACGCAAACACCCAAGACATCAGCCTCTCTCTCGAAAAGCCGCGAATCAACAATCAAACCGTCCGCAACGCGTCGAGCACTTTTCCCACCGGACGAGATCCTCTCTCGCTTCTGGCCGAAGCGAAAGCTCGACTCCGGCGTCTACTGCAGCTCAATCGCGCGTATAGAGCCCGCGCTGCAATGGAAACCGTAAATGCTCATTGCTCGAGTTCGTTTTGTATCGGATTCGCGCTCCACTGATGAAGCTCTCGCATAACCGGATTGTTCGATCGAACATCGGCTTTTAGCTCCCCCGAACGCGTTAATTACGCGCGGCGCAGGGGAAAACACGTGATTTTTGCCGATGCGCGCACGCTCCGATGCTCTTTGATCGTGATTCCTATCTCATTGCGTTCCTGTGATTTCGCAGTCGGCTTGACTGAAAGATTGGGTGCGAACAATTAGCGGGTCGGATTTACTGTTCTCGCACATCGTTTATTGGTTCGATGCGCGAGTGGATATAGTTTAACGATATACCCGCGCACGTTTGATGAGTCGTTAATTTCGTCGACGGGAATGTAATTAGGGATAATTATTCGCTGCCGCAGTAAAATATTTATAGTAGATTTACGAGCCATTAGTTCCGCATGCTTGTGCGTCGTGTATCCGGCGTAATTTCGAAATCAATGCGTTTCGGGTATTCGATACGCGCGCGGAGCGAGACCAAAGGCGCAATACGATTCGGTGTATTAAGCCGCGATCGTATAGAAGAACGGGAAACGTATTCCGCGCTCGATAAATTCCTGCGCGCGTCGAAGGGTCATTATCTCCTTCACGATGGCGAGAGCCGTAAATTAATACATTCTTGACCTCATTACTCCCCGACAGTCGCGGGTGTATTTTATGGTGTTTGGTAAATTTCTCGCTCTGTACATATAGTCGTCGATAAATTTAAATCCAGACGACTTGCTGCACGTCCACTCGCGAAAGTTGTAAAAAATCGCGCCAACTTCTTGCAAGCTCTCGAGAGTATAGAAGAAAAAAGCGCCTGTAAATAGCGATGATGCGCAAAAAGCGACGCTCGAATGATCGATCGTGCGATCCCGCTTTTTCTTACCCATACCCTCTCCGGTCCGCGAAAGAACGATTCTTAATTATCGTCTTATCGAGCGACCCCGACCGTCCGAGGGCCAACCCTTAATTAATGCCCGTATGTCGAAATCGTCTATTTAAATATCACAGTCGATGTTCGGTCCTCATTATCGAAGCAACATACAAGATTTTTTCGCTGTGCATGTGTAATATTTTTCCATTATGTATGCCTGCAACCTGGCATTTGTCCTCCTACAAAAAGCCTCCGCGGACCTATACGACCCTTTCGATCCATAATCCCCGAAATAACAAAAATAATTAATGCCTAAAAAATTCAAGCGGAGAGATCGCATACAAAAATCCACTTAAAGCCTCCCGGAAGCGTGACGTCCTGGCCACGCCTCCTTATTATTGCGATATCGCGTGTCGGCGTGTATAAATTTTCGAAATTTTTCCGCTCTATAGACCTATACTACTCGACTCTAGAGCCTCTTGGCAGGGCCAAGACTGACCTCACGGCGATAGCCTTTTTCTCCTGGCTCTCTTCTTATCGACGGTTATAAGCCCGCGCGTATCGCGACATTTAGCGGCCTCTGCGTTATGTTTTACGGGCGCACGGATAAAGCAGCCGTTTAGAGGGCTGGACGGCGAGCGCAGCCAAGATTTTTATTTCGCCCGACGATATCGCCGCGGTTGGCTGGCCGAGCTTACCGCTTCTGTTTTTTTTCTTCTTATTTTACGCTTTTCTGTTTCTTTTATTGTCCCGCTTTTATCGTCGAGCCTACATGCAGCCGATGAGATGGTTTTTAATAAATTTTCTTGCTACGTTGTAGTCCAGAAAACTTATTGTATCAAAAAGTGCTTTGTACCGAAGAAAAATATCCTCGCGTTTCTTGCGGCAAACTCGTACACGAGACTTGAATTTTCAGGATTTTGCGCCGTGGAAAGTTTCCTACTCGCTTTTTTCACGGTGATTCAAACAGAGCTCAAAACTCGCGCGCAAGAGTAGCGGCCGTCTAATAAAAAGCCTGGAATAGAATCTCGCCTGTAACTCTCACCGCACACCCTTTAATTCAACGTTTTTTTTCTCAAGCAATACTGCAGCGGTAAAACTTTGTCCGTCGCGAAGTAAATTCTTCGCGTCCATATCCTATTTATTTACCCTCCGAAGCCCGACGATAGAACTCGAAACTTTTCCACCTCGACTTCGAGGACTCATAATTTAGCCCTCGTAGCTTATGCAACCGATACACCCACACACAGCAGGAGAGAGAGAGAGAGAGAGAGAGAGAGAGAGAGAGAGAGAGAGAGAGAGAGAGCATGTTATAAATAGCGTGACGTTATTAGCCGTGAAAAATCGCCGCCGGCTCCCGACTCTTTCCGGATATCGATCCGTTGATCCGTCTCCCTTGGCTACGGAGATTTTCGTCGAGCCCTACTGCACGACGACGAGGACGCGCTGATAGATTTCCTCGCGACGCGTATGTACATGCACTGCTGCGCTTCTCCGGAATTTTCGGCGCGACGAGATTGAGTTCGGAGAAAGGGGGATGACGATTCGAGCGGACGGCTGTGCTTTTTCATCTGGTAAGAGCCTCGATTTTACGTACTCTTTTGTGTTTCTGCTACTGGCGCTGTATACTGCGAGAGTAGAGACGCGCGGCGATATATTTTAAGTGCGCGCCGCGCGCAGCCCGTGAAAAAGCGGCTCGTAAAATATTTTACGAGGGTTTTATAGGAGATTATACGCGACTTGTACCATGTATCGATCGTTAGTTACATATTTTTTGCCACGAAGTTGTTTGTGTCGACGTTGGGGGCGATTGAATCGGAAGGGTGTTTACGTAGTGTACTTTTACAAATTTGTAAAGTTATTCTTAGATAGGTTCATTTTATCCTGGCGATTGAATAAAAATTGAAGAGCCGACCCTTAAAAATCGCGGATCAGCATCACGACTTTGCAATTAAACTCCAAAAAGCGAATCCAAAACTCCTTCGGCAAACTTTTCCCTTGACCCATCCCTACATCCAAGCCAGAGATCCCACCGGCCGATATGGCCGCAGTGAATCACTAATTTAACTCGCGCGCGTCGTGTGTGTGCTCTATGCCCACGAAATTGCCCGCAGTTTAACGGCCGGCACCGGTGCGTTCGACCCGTAGAAAATTCCTCGCATAGGTTTACGCGCGTTGGAAGCAAAGGGAATTTTCGCATCGATTCCTCCGTCCGTGCGTGAGCCGCACTTTTCCTAAGCAAAGAGCTTGCAGGGGGTACTTTGCGGTTTCTGGGATGGAACTTCTTCCCGGAATTACTAATTCCGGGTTGACTCGATGTCTTTTCTTGGAAATATCGAGAAAGCGCAGTTTTCGGAAATTTTCAAAGTTATACGTCGTTAGTAGCTATTTCGGGAGGCGCGAGCGTGTCCTGAATGAAAATTAAGCTCTTGATTTCTCGAGTGCGAGATGAATTTCCAACGAGTTTTGCCTTTTTTCTCCCCCACTGAAAACGTGAAGCGCCGAAAAGGCTTGTAACTATTGGATCGTGTATTTCTGCCGAGGAAAACAGCGCGAAATGTAGGTCATGAAAAATTGGAAGAGAATATTTCTACGGAATAAGGCGCATCTGAAGTATTGAAAAAGTATTCCCGCGCACTTATGCATTATTGTGTTGAAAAGTAGGTCCATCCTTATTTTCAAACAATATACCAACGTCTACCTTCGCCACATGAATGATCATTGAAAATAGATCAGCTCAGACTCGAATATGCACGCTCGAATAGCCGGCGGCAAAGGGCAAACGAGCTAATTCAAATATAGGCGGAAAAGCTCTCCGGAAAACCGCAGGAGGACGAGAGTGGAGCGCGTGGCGCCATAAATAGTTTACACGCGCTCGGAAAACGACGGCCGGGGCTTTAGGGTAACTACGGAAAACCCGCGCGGTAAGCTGCTGGTGGAGTTCGCGGCGTCAAATTTCAAGCGCTAATGCAAACAAGCCCCTTGCGGCTTTCTTGGCCGCGGGAACCGAACTTTGCCGCGGATTGCAGTCGCGGCGAAAGCAAACCGGATCCATTGGAAATCGAATACGCCGCGAGAAAGGAAGAGAGTTAACGCATCGCCAACTTGCACTTTTCTTGCTCTTCCTCTCTCGTTTCGCAGCGCTGGAGGCTCTTCTGCGCGACCGTAATTCGAGCGTCGCCGGCGTGTTGGATTATCAAGCGTCGATAAATTACTGACGCTGCCCGGCGATAATGACAAGGAGAGCTTTTTGTTCCGCGCTCGGTGCGGGTTCTGCAGTAATTTTAATGTCGTTGTATGAAATTTGTTTATTTAGAAAGTAATACAAAATTTTTTAAGCGAATCGTTGCGCTCAAGCTCGTGCTTTTCTGCATCGACGCGCGAACCCATTTTCAAAAGAGCCGCGCAGAAATAGCTAGCCCACAATACTTGCCGCGTAAGCGGGCGTCACGAAAGTTCCCGGCAGGCTTTTCGAAAAAGTGCTTTGTATAGGCAAACACGGAGAAAATCACGCCTCGGCGGATTTTCGCGAGCCTCGTCTATATACAGCCTCACAAGGTATCCCCTCGGTGGCGGTAAGCACTTGTCTGTGCGCTAGCGTGGAAAAGAAGAACCGCTAAAGTGCCTCGCGCGTGTGTGACTTTGACAGACCCTTTCGCTGATGCTACTGCGACTATCGAGTCTATATATGGTTAATGGATATGTCGACGCATCATCGGTGAAACTTCTCCGTCATATCGTCTTCGTATAGGTCGCGACATCAAATACGCTTATACTTTCCTGCGTATAATTACCATAAAAGCGTCACGTTAAAAGCGACGGGTATAAAAATGTCGGCGGACGATTAAGTTTTTATTTGTCTCGCGGTGGAAGGAGAATCAAGAGATTAAAAGATTAATGCTCGAGCTGGTGAAATGGACGTTGACAAGACGAGAGAGAGAGAGAGAGAGAGAGAGAGAGAGAGAGAGAGAGAGGGAGGGAGAGAGAGAGAGAGAAGGAAGAAATATGAGAGAAATCGTTTAAGGCGCGGGAGATATTGTGAAGGATGGGCTTAAAGCTCCCGCGCTCGGAGCGACGGCTAACCCAAATTAACGCCCTCGCGAGTATCGACCAATGTGTGTATATATATAAAAGGGCCAGGAGTAGTATATACGAGTACTCAAAAAGTCCGATTATTACGTTCTCCGGCCGGAAAAGTTGCGATCGATACACGTGTCCATATAATGAAACTTTGGATTAAGTCGCGCCCAGGCGCCGACGTCAACGCTCCTTTTTTCCTCCTCCTCGTCACTTTTACAGGAAACTTCTTGATTCCGGGCTGTCTTGAATCGATTTCCGATGGTAATAACAACGGTATCAACGCCCGCAAAGATACACACACGCACGACGTGCGTTATAATCTCGGTCTTGATTTATTCGTGCGAGCTTTTTTCGCGACTTTGATTGCTCGTCTGAAAATTTCAGTCTGATTAAGTATCGCGTTCCGATTGACTTTTAAATATTCAAACGATAGCTTGTGCGCAAAACCGCAATCAGTGAAAAAAGCAAGATAATCCCTACTGCGGGGCGCTTTCAGTTTGCACCGTGAATCGTTAAGCATACACTGTATGCACTCAAAGGAAAACAGATGAATAATCCGAAACGTCACGAAACATGTCTTATTGAATTTCCCGCAATTTATGCGCACGTGTGCGCGGCTAGCTGTGTCCGCAGCCGAGTTTCGTGAATTATTTTCGCTCTGCTGAAAGCCGAATGTTCTCTGTACGCCGAAATCGAATTTCAAGGTTCCTTGAGCCCTTGACTGCTTCCAATGCGTTTATGTAACTGCTTCTCCACATACCTTGTTGTTAGCTTCTACACACAATACAGCATTGTGTTAACCTTCAATTTCGTTCTATAGACACCTACATATAATCCCAAAAATATTCGCATCAGAATTCACACCATGACGCGCTACACTCGATCTATCTCGACTCCCAGCTATTTATCAGTCTATGCATGCGCATATACGCGCAGCCGCAAAGCGCTTATACATTTGCCTCTCTTATACACACGTCTATATGCAACGTAGCCCTGGCTCCGGTAAAATCTATCCGCCGCTGCGGCAGGAAGCGGCGCAGGCGGCGCAAGCTCAGCTATTTGCTAATTCTCTCGCTGGTACAATTGAAGCTATGCCGCGTATATGTATACAAGCCGAGTTCACCGCCTGCGTGTATACATCGGGATCGCGTTACCTGCGCGCGGCGCTTGATGTAATAGTTATTATATACGCGAGCTGCCTGTCTGCGCCGCATCATAGCCTCGGCATGATTGTTTCGCGCCGGTCTTCTAGGACTGCTGCTGATGCTGACGCTCTAAATTATTTTTCTCGTCTCGACTGTTTGCGCGAGAGATGTTGTTGTTTTTGCTGATTATGAGGTGTGCGTTTACCGATTCTGGTAAAGGTGAAAATCGAACAAATTAGAAGTGAAAAAGTCATTCCTCTGCTCGCAGCGATTTATCGGGTGTGCATACCGCAATCGCGGAATCGTGAAACGGGGGTATATTACATACGACTCCAGCTGATACACGCGTATACGATTGACTCGCGCGAGCTAGTACAGTGTGAAATATCTACGGTTACCGGATCGTGTGATTGCAATACGTAGATCGACGTTACAGTCGGATGAGGAGCGTTAACCCCTGTGCCGTAGTCGAGGATCTCAAAAAGTAGATCCGCGCGAGCATCAGCATGCGCGCGTTCGTAACGTTTGTTTTTACGATAATTTTACGATGATGTTCCGTGATATTGAAACGAATTTTTATCGCGACGTTATAAAGGCTTTGTTTTTTCATCGCTCTAGCCGGCGGGAGTAAAAATTTTAACGCGACGAGGCGAAATGAATGTTACGCGATGGTAGTTGCTTTTATCGATACTTGCAGATAAACGAATTCGCAATGTTTACGCAACTATGAACGTTATACGCCCTTACCAGAAATCGTTATTGTACAAATGATTAAAATTCGCCGAATAATTCATCGCTGCAGTAAAGATTGGGAATAGAAATATAAATGTTTGTGACGTAAAGCCAATATTCGAGTATCGCTCGCGGACTTAATTACGAGGCGTCATGTTCACGTAAACGCGCCGCTGTTTAATGTTTCAATACACATTTTACATACAAGTTATCGACTTTTTTTCGACCGAAGCCTCTGTATTTTTAAAGGAGAGCTAGCAATAAATCATCGCTTGGATATCCTCCAAATGACAAGCATTCAGCGTAAAATCCTTACTGCGGCAGTGAAATTTGTCTGTATTAGGTCACGCGCGCGTACTTCGCTCCCTGATCCGAGGAGCTTCCTTTCGATATTGTCCCTTTAGTACTCAATAAAACCCGTTTCTACATGTATCCCTTCGCAGCTATGAACGTGTTTATGGACTCGACTTTATAACGAATTAAAACAAGGAGAGGGAACAGTATAGCGCGCGAAATTTATGACAGAAACTGTGCCTTCCCTTTGAATATCAATACTTTCGAGGACTGTTTACGAGCTCGCGGCGGAATGATTTTCGAATTAGCTCGCTTTGAAATTTCAAAGCAAGTTTTTCGAATTTAGCAGTCTGTGCGGGGCAAAACATTTTCTTTGAATTTTCGACATATCTGCACGCGAATCTGCATAAATGGTAATATAATTCGACGGCACGTGGATTAATAAGGCTATAATGAACGCTGTAACAATGTAAAACGGGGATATTCATGAACTGAATTGCGCACGGATACGTAACGAGCGAGTTAATTACGGTGGAATGATCATGACTGACATTCCTGCGCGCTCTTCAAAAGCTATCGCGAAATTTCGAAGCGCGCTAAAACTGGTAGATGAATGCCGAGCTTTGATGCGATCGATATACTAGAAGGTTCAATCGAATAACCATTCTTTGAGTAAAAAATTATCGACAACAAAGCTACAGCACTCTTTCAATCCCTTTAAAAACGCATTTACGTCGTACGCACGCGTGCCCGCGGGGTAATTATACCCGTAATTCATCGAACTGTTATCCAAAATTGTGCTTTAACCTGCACCCGCGGCCAATGTTGCTATATTTACGCACTGGAACCAGTGAGATATAGGAAGTGCCAGCGAAGCGTGATTTTATCGGCCTGCGCGAGGAGGAGTAGATAGCCGCACACACGAGTGGCGGGAGGCTATAGTTTATTATCCCTGCGTGTGTGATCCATTAGCTACCACCGGCTCTCTCTCTCTCTCTCTCTCTCTCTATCTCTCTCTCTCTCTCTCTCTCACCCTCTAACCCTCCTCTCTTTCAGCCCTTTGCATACACACCTACATATACTCCCCAGTGTCTCGAGATCTCCGCGTAAGATACAGAACAACGAAATAACTTATTCTGAGCTTTCCAGCTTTGAGAGGAAATTATACCGTCTCTGGCGAGGCGCCGCACGCGAAACAAAGGGAATATCGCGTCAGCGCGAATACTTTTCTTCCCTTTGGTAATTTGCCCGAACGCGATAAAAAGACGGGTCGACGCTTTCTTTTTTAACTCCGCCCGGAGGAGGAAAACGAATCGCGGTGTGGGAATGTAATCATTGCCGCGCGGGAATGTGCCTCTTGGACCGAACTTTTCAATTTCCACGCGATATTCGCGAGCTGTGTACTTATTAGGAGATGATGATTCTTTTTTTTTTTAATATAGTCAGGAGCGTTTTTCACATCTCTCGGGGGAAGTTTGCGCAGCGAGTTCAAAAAATCATTATAATTTTCCTTCGCGAAGGTTTCGCCGAGTTTTAGCATCGGCAATTTGCTGACGCCGGCGAGAAATGAATTTTCTATTACACCAGCTATTGTAATATTTTTAACGCGAACCGTAACGTTCGCTGCCTCGCCCCGATGTATGGCCAGCCTCTGCAGCTGTCAAAAGCTGTTCTAAAGATATAAAATATACGAGGTACTAGAGCTTGGTATAGCTCGACACGTAGTCGGGAGCTTTCAAGGCATCTTGGGTCAAATAAACGTAGCGCCGAGCTGCACGCAAGTGTGTATCGACACGATTTTACGCTACGCACACTTCGACGAGACGAGTACTTTTTTGCGAGGTTCACTTTGGAAGCTTTTTCCATTTTGGCTTTTTTTATTATTCTTTACCTATAACGCCGGCAACGGTTATATTACGCACTTGATGGTTGACGGTACTTCGTGTGGGCTTTTCTCAGAGCAAAGTTTAAAATTGTAAAAAATTTTAAGAATATCCCCTTTTGGTATTTATTAGCGAGATAGTATTACGTATTTCCACAATATGTCTGAATGTCTTGAATAAACATGTAAGTTTTATAGGCGTCCAGTTACACTCATCTTATGGTTGGTGGGGTGAAACATTTTAAGACCAGGCATGAAAGATCGAGTAAACAAAAGTGACGTTTCCGCGCGTGAAGGAATACTTTAACTTTGCGTTTTTACATTTTAGAGGCAAAGGTACCTGTTTAAGAATAACTCCGCATACTAGCTTCTGTTTTTCGTCAATTAAATAAACTGATTGAAGAGTTGAACACGGTAATAAATCAGATCTAACAGATTGTAATTCAGTCGAGAACTTTACGCCCGCAGTAAAACTGCCATAGCTTTAATTCCACGGAATATAAAGTCACAGGAGATTTTAGATTTTACGATTATATAAGCATTAGGGGAACTTTCGCCTAGATTTGTGGCTTACATAAAAATGAGGGAAAATAAAAGTTCCATTGCGATGAGCGAACTTTATTCTTAGCCGAGATCCATTTTTAGAAAGCTTATAAAGCATCTCTCATCGTCGTCATCACGAATATAGAATCCGAAGATCCGCACTCTTGTTTTTCATCGCATTTCGAAACGATTTATTTCAGTCATCGTCTCTCCTCTCCGCGCATTGCCTCACGGAGATGATTTATAACGTAAACTCCAATACACGTTGTTGAAAACCAAAAGAAATTATTCAAACTCGATGCAGACGGCATTCAAAACATTCCCATATCAGCGCAAAATTCCGACGCACACACGCGATTAACGCCTCGGCGCATAGGTATCGGGCGCAGGGAAATAAGCGACAATGCGGAAAATGTTGAATGCTCGGTGATTACGCGGCCGAGGTCACCGGGTCCATCGCCGGGGCTTTGTGCGCGAAGTCGGCGCTCCGCGAATTAATTTCAATAATGCGCTCTCCGCGTAATGAAGAGCTTGCAGCGCTTCCCTTTTCACGCTCCGACCGCGCCGCATCGAGCTAAAATCCCTCGTTGTAAGGCGAGCCCGACGATCTGCTCGAGATGCGCACGGCCAAAGCGAAATTTTGATTCAAAGCTTTAGGACACGACCTGGGAATGGGAGAGATGCAGAGAGAGAGAGTAGCGAGCTTTCAAGTGCGCTCCGCAAGCTCCGGAGTAGAGCGCGGTGGCGGCAGACACACGATGGTGCTTGTGCATAGCGACGGTGATAAGCGTCGAGGAGGCAAGTTCGCTGAATGGAAAATTTTGCCATCATCGGTTGGGGGATGTCGGTTTTGAGTAATTGCTAGTGTATTTTAATTTCAAAAGTTGTCAGAGGGAGAGAAGGAGAATCTGTCGTGTATACTTTCGAAAAAGTTTCGCTCGACTGAATTCGTCAGGTTTCACCTACTTTAACAAGCGCATAATACCCAAGTACAGAGCTGCTTCCGCTGGAGCATAGTTGCTTATTCGCCAAAAATCAACCGTGCGCCGCCGTAATTAATTTATCAGTTGCGCGGAACTCTCGCTTCCAAACTTCGCGCGTACACACATACGAGCCTTCCCGTAGGTGTAATACGCTACTCCAGCGCGTTAAGTTGCAGATTAGTCGAAGTCACTTTATAGAGGAGGAGTAGCGGCGTGTGCATATATGTATAGGCGATGAGAGCTCATTGCCGTGGAAATTTACAGTTGTGGCGACGGGGCGACATTGTACATCGTGTAATACAACTATTTTATGCGGCTAATATAGAAGGTACTTCGAGGCGGGACGTAATCGCGTTATAGTTTAATGGGACGACGGGTTAATTAAGTTTTCCCAAAGACGTAGCTCCGAGCGTAGTGCACGTTATTAATAGTTAACGTATAGGTGGAAGCTTTGACGGCTTCGAGTTTGATCGAATTACACGGCTGGGAGAGAACGTGTATACGCAAAAATAACGCGTGTGTATGGCGAATTTGTAAGTTTAAAATTATGTTAATTTACGGGCTGGAAGGTTGTGGAAAATTGGCATTGGTGTGTGCAGTGAGACGATGAGTATAGCGTTGGCGGTCGTTATTTATGGAATAGTTGAAAAAAAAAAATTTGATGCATTGGCTAAAGTTTTGATAAATTCACCTGTCGAACTATAAATCGATTGTCCGATACTCTTTTTTTATTTTTCATTCTGTGAAAGTTTAACGTTCCATTGAAAGTTTGTTACTCATTCATCACCTTTCGCCTATACGTGGTGAATTAATCAACTTGCACTTCTCACGTGGAATCTGTCTTTCCATATATATATATATATATATATATATATATATATTCGCCTGCACATTTTGTTTCTATTGAACCATTTTATGAATTTTGTTTATTTAAGTAACATAAATAGTAATTTGTCTTATCGTATTTCGACTATGATAATCATGTTAATTAGAAATTATTTCCGAAAAATTAATCTCAACACTATAAAAGCCCGCCAATGACGATAGCAACGGGATGTAGTATAAATGGGTAGTCGAAACAGTGGAATTGCCCGGAAATAGCGGTCCCTTCCCACAATATCCGATTAAGGTCGGTAAAGTCGAAAATGAAAACGTGGGCGATCGACCAACGTGTGCGCTGCTTCTCGTGCGGCGAAGCTCGAAACCTCGTTTCAAGTCGCGCAGCGTCTACAGCTTCTGAGGATAACGTAGGGTGCTGTAATCTAATGATTTTTTTACGACTCGTAGTTCTTTGGACCTTTGAATGAAAGTAATTACACCATTATGCTATTATCTCCCGATATTTGAGAAGAATTATTAAATTTTTCAACATTATCTGAAGTTAATTTATTGCTTTGACTAATTTTTCAGAAGTAAGTTCAAAATTTAAGAATTAGACATATGAATATATAAATGTCAATAAGTATTATTGCAATATCTTCTGTCATACGTCGATTTCAAACGAAATCGTATAATCCTCCCAAAGCGTATCACCAGCTGTGGAATGGATGTACCAGCAAATAGAGGCAGTTAAATCAACAGCAAAAAATAAATAAACGCGAAACTCAAACATTCGTTCAGCTAATTTGAATTTAGCGTATGTAAATTTGCCCAAAAGCTACAGTCTAGCTGGGAGATAATTAAAGCGCTCAACATAGGTCATTTGATCAATAGTTTGCCTATACCGTCAAAATGAACACGGAATTGTACATTAAGTTCTCTCTTGAATAATTTTTACAATCTAAACCTACAAAATCAGCCCAAGTGCAAACTCGCTTTCACAAATAAAATCCTTCAATACACCCATCTAGATCCATCAAAAATTATCAAACGCAGAGCAAGCTCGCCTCGGCGAGGAATAATTAAATTCCCGGGCGTGTGCAGCGCTAAAAGCTTCGGCAAACAAAAAGCAAACCCCCCATTTCGCAAATTAAATCGATTCGCGTGGCTAAGCGCGAGACTAAGTATACTAATACGAGACGAGCCGTGTGTATATTCTCTCGAAACTTAAATCGATCCGTATAACGCCGGCAAGTTCGCCGAGAGAGAGTACACTCTCTCTCTCTCTCTTCTCTCTCTCTCTCTCTCTCTCTCTCTCTCTCTCTCTCTCGCGGCCAAATTGCTCGGAGGCTCATCCGCGCCGACGGAGTTTTGACAGCTCGCAATTAACGGTCGGCGAATCGTCGAGCATCAACGCGGAGCCAATCAGCCGCGAGGCAGTGTGTTGTGTAGTACAGCGTCGTAATTGCAACCTCGAGATGCGCGCGGAAGTGTGTGTTGAGGGTATGTGCGGGAGACGATGCACAGCCCATGATCGATCGCGATGCGATGAAAATTCCGTCGACCGACGGTTGCAAACGTCGTTACTATGGCTGTTGCGGTGAAGCGCGCAGCTTTGCTGTGGTTACTTTTAGAGCTGACCACGTGAAACGCTTTTGACGAGCGACGCGCGAAAGGTGATGCACGCGGAACGTTTTTCCTTTCACGAGATTTCTGGACCCGATAAACTATATGGATTTTTATGGTGATTGCAATTTTTACTACATTTATTGCTGAACGAATAAATTACCCAACATAGCTAGATTGTCGAATCCTCGTTCGGCTAATACAAAGAGGCGAAGAAAAAAAAATTGGACTAGTTTCACTTTCGCCGGCGACATTTTGCGCAATCCACTTAGAAAAGCACAATGTCCGATCGATCAGATCAGCGGAGCGTGGCCTATTTGAAATTGCGTAATCGCGAAACCTGCCAAGCATATAAGCGCGCGCTCGCGAGTAGCCTCAGTCGAATTTCCATGTTAAAGACCGTCGCGCGATTAATAACCTCTCTCGTGTGTGTAATACATCTGGTGCTTCGGGCGTATTACATCGACGGCGAAAAAAAGGGGCCGCAGACCGAGAAAGACGACGCGATGCGCGTACGTGTGTATGAACAGGATAAATGGCGGTCAGATAAAGTGATCGAAATGAGCGATCGATCGTCTTTAATCTTTAATAATTCATAAGTCGAGCGGTGTACAGTCGTGTGCGTGGTGGTATAATAGACTATACGGAGGGGGAGACTCCCCAGGGATCGGATGGAATAAGTGAGATAGAGCAAAGACGGCAGAGTGCGCGGCTCTATCGGAGACGCTTCCCCTAGATTCGAAGGAAAAAAAATGTTCCTTCTATATGTCAAGGTTTTTCCACGCTTCTCTTTTTCAGACTTTCAGGCTTGTGACGATTCTGGCCGTTGCGACTTCAGTGGAGCGAATAAATGATGGCGAGCTACGGTTTTAGCTTGTGTTTCTCGCGATGGAAAAAATTTCGTTTGTTGTATTACGATAACTCGATTGTGCAAATAGAACGGTAGTTCTGGACTTTTTAATTGAGAAAATCAATTGTATCGGGATGTTTGTAAATATTCGATGTTACTGTGCCGTATTGCGTTATTGACAAGCGTAGCGCGCAAGAGAACGTTGAAAAATTGTAATCAAAGTGAAGTTTGTTCAGTTATTCTGCAGTTTGCCAGCGTGATGCTGAAGTTTTTAAATTTTTAATAAAAGGCCTTAAAAATTTTCGTTAAAAAGAATGAGATCACCACTTTTACCGCTAACGTCGGTATTTCTTTCTTCATTATTTTCGTGGCGGTGTTCGTTAAATTACACCCGGTCCTGCGGCTCTTCCTTATCGTAAAAACTTTTTCCCTGTGAGAAAAAGGGAAAAAATGTATATTTTCCGAAAGTCGCGTGAAGCGCTCGTGACCACGATAGTCAAAGTGCCGCAACATCACGCGAGCAACTGCTACAGTTATATATATATATATATATATATATATATATATATATATATATATATATATATATATATATATATATATATATACCTTCACGCACGGAACGATTTCACCGAATCCCCGCAGGAGTCGCGAACTTTTTTTTTGCAGACGCGCTGACGTATTCCGCGACTTTTTTTAGCCTTTTGCTTGCATATAGGAAAACGAAAAGCAAGTATTTTAAATGAATTATAAATAACGATGAAATCAAGCGAAACAATTAATCTGGTTCTAAGAGCATTTATGTGTCAAATCTCTTGACCTGAATTCTGATTTTGAATTGACCTCCTCCGTTGCTCGAGGATTTGAATAAGAAATTCATGGTCCCCATCGATTGAACCAGTCAGCGCTTGTCGATAGGATCTAAGTATTAGTAAAGTACATACTCATTGGGAAACGTATTTGCTTGTCATTACCCAGTGATCGACTCGAACAAATTTATTCTTTATTAAAGCTTCAATCATGTAGGTTCGCGCAGACCTCTAACAACGTCAATCTTGACTAAAAGTCTGAGTTGCAGTAGGAATTACAGCACAAGTGCTTCATTGCAGTAAATTAATTACGTAGATGTCAGTATAAGCGTTCGTCGAATATCGTCCAAAGTTTAGGACTGAACTCGGAATTTCTGCAAGTTTTCAATTCATTGGTCTGTTGTGCCAGTTTATACTTGGCAAACATTTCTAATTTTGCCCGCTAACGAGAAGCGTGAAATATAGCGTGGATCGGATAAGATGAATGCGAAGGTGCTAGTTTTCGCGCTCGCACGTGAAATTTATTTTCCGACACCTGTGTCTTCGTCACAGTGTCGTTCGAAACCGTGTTTGATTAATCGACTCTACGAGAATAAAATATCTTGAAATTGGTATTGTTGTAAAGTTTTGTGTTTATTCTTGATAAAATTAAGCAGTTGTAAGAAGGTGTATTTATTCGTCGGATGACTTATCGATGTATCAAGAGTGTACGAAAAATTCCAAGCAAATTTTTTTATCTGTATAACAGGGTCAAGTTGTCACTTCTCATATGTCATCCAGGCAGTCAAACCTTCAAAAAAAAGGTGTCTGAATATAGCAGATAAAGAGTAATGGATGTTCAAGCAAGGCATGCCTTGATACTTTATTACACTTTGCTGGTTCGAAAAGTCTTTGGTTCAATAGTACTGCTGTAATAATCTTATAATTGATGTTCAATATTAGCTCTGCCTTATGAGAATATGAGAAAAGTTATAAAATTTATGAGTTTGTTGCATAAACTAGTAGATGATTCGTTTTACAACTTACCAGTACGAAACGCAATCATGCGCTTTTAATTCAGTACACATTAAATATGTGATCTTTTTTATAAAACGTTTAAAAAACAGCTGTAAAACACATACAATATGTAAAATGGGTTTTGATTAACAAATATGGATATGTACATTGTACATTGCATAACATGAAATAACAATCAGTTCATCATAATTAGCTTTCATTTGTCTTCACTTTAAATCAAAGTTATAGTCCTCGAACGCATGAGCTTGATAATTAGATCAAGCATTTTCTTTTTCTTTTGTTAGCAAACGCGAGTTTCTGAATCCAATTTAAACTTCTGTAGTACTAAATTACACGAAACTTTTACTCTTAAACAATGTGATTAAAGTTTGCGTTGCATGCGAGAAATCGCTTGTAAACATTTTTCTACTCCTCGCTGTATTTAAACTTTGCATTGAGCAGTTGTAACTGTTATAACGATACGTCATTAACCATTTGACGTTATAGAGTTCGAAGAGTTAGAAATCAGCCGTAGTAGTGCCGAGTCTGAAATTTTCGCTTTTCTAATCTCTCATTAAACTGCCGAAATTTGCTGTCATTGGCATACTAGTATAAAAATGTGAAAAGCAAACAGCGGTATATATACTAACAAGGACAAATGATTATCTTCTTTTATTTGATTTATGATAAATGCCCACTGTGTATTTCAACCTTGCTGAACAATATTCTCAGAACCAGACGTTTTATTTTTCGAAGGAATGCCATATTATTGAACGTTTTCTTACACTATTATCGATCATAATGGCCCATTGTTTGATGATAAAATTATATAAGTGCATTAAACATGAACAAAGTTTATAATTTGCTCATGATTATTTACCGTTTTAATAATAAAGCTGGTATAAATACCTTGTAGTTCATAAAACGAAGTCAGTAGCTATTCACATCAGTCGGTATCGGTAGAGCAAACAATTCCTTCAAGATGAGAGGGTTATTATTAATCATTTGTGCTATATCGGCAGCGCAAGGAAATCCCGTACGTATATATTATAAATTATTTTTAATTGTGTGCAATCAGTTCGTCTAATTGAAACGTGATTTAAACGCTTTAATCTCTTTTGATGACAAAGGTATCTTCATCAAATGAACAAGGTGTAAATTATAAAAAACAAGCTGAAACATTATTAAAGAACATAGAAACTATACAAAAAGATATGAAAGAAGTTGTAGAACAAGGGAAGGTTGTACATGAAGAATTACATGAATCAAGAAACAAAATTTTCACCGTCATAAATGAAAACCCATTAGTACTGGAAATGAAGGTAAAATAAAAATGTAATTCAGCAAAGTCAGTTCCCTTTTATGAAAATTATCAATAATCATTCCCGTTGTTTTATAAATAATAAGGAAACGCTATTGAAATCTGAAAACCAAGAAAAGGTTGAAGAGTGTCAACAACAATTGGATAATAAACTTTACTGGCTTGGTGTCAATCTCAGACAACATTTAACAGATGATGTTGAAAGTAATTTAAAAGCTCTGGAATTAACGAACTTGATTATGGATTCGGTAATTTAATATTTACATATCTCAAAATTATGTGTCTTAATAATATCTTTTATGTAATTAACATTTCATATATTCACATAGGAGTTGGAAGAGATGAAACGTGACCTTAAAAATAACCTTGAAAACAATCAAGATCCATGCACGAAGGGTGATACAAGCTGCGACACAATTGGAACATACGTAGACAAAATAGAAGAAGGCTTACAAATTGTTGACTTAATTAAAACACAAATACCCAATTTGATTAACAATGTCTTAGATTACCTTGCGACTGCGGTAGTGCCCAAAGAAATCCCAGAGATACTGGAATCAGTCGATAAGTGTATGAAATAAAAGTGATACGAGTACCTTGTTCTAAGGATTAAGTGTGATTTTTAGTAAATTTTAGTTAATAAATAACATTTTTATAAGATTGAGACATTGAGTTTTTTTGCATCAACCATCGAATACCCCCAAAACTTTCAACGAAAACCACGAACCACCCAATGATTATTTAAATCTATGCCAGTACGATATCGTCAAACATTTCTGAAACACAACGAAATAATTGAATTTCATTAAACAACTGGACTCGACAGTAAATGGACTAAAAAGACCATCTCTTTGAGAGCTTCACAAATTTAAATTGAATATCCAAACTTTTTCACAATACAAATTAACTACCGAAACATTTGCATAGGTACTGCTGTAACAATGAAATTCCAATAATATCTTCTTCATAAATATATTTCACAATTCCCAATAATGTCAGTAATAAATTTTTCTTCTTTTTGTGTGCTTTCAGGTAAATCGAACGCGTGACGAGTATGGCGTTTTTAAAATCTCTGTACCAACGCGTGTCGGACTTTGCTAAAGAAGGTAAAGCTGAAGATCAATCGCGAGCCCGATATAATAGATACGCTCTCGCGAGCCTCTCTATATCTCTCACTTGTTTATGATTATATTGTTATGTTGCCAGGCATTGGGATGACTTTAGTTGACACGCAATGCCCACACACTCACACACATACAAACACCTGCGCGCACACACACATAGGTATCAACCGATGAGCAAACATCATACGCCTCGTGGTTTGCCGCGTCGACTCGTTCGCGTTATTAAGTTTGCCAGTGAGAAACATCGCTCGTGCAACCGTATATTTACACATTTGATCGAGATCTACCCATCGATATACGCGTATACGATACACGTGCCGCAGAGCAACGTTCTACAACGTGGCAGCGTAATATAACGCTCATCGCAGTCTCTCTCTCTCTCTCTCTCGACGCGCGACGAGAGCTTAATTGATCGACACATAATGGCAGGTAAACGCGTTTGCGTTAAGTACATCTTGCATGTTTGGCTGCTCTCCGTGTGGAGCATTCTGATACTATTTGTCGGTTATGCAGGGCTAATCGCTATAACTGAATTAATCCTCGACGTCGGCTCGCGCGCGTACGCACACTGAGAGAGATACACGTGTCCTGCACAGGGCCATTTGTACGCGTGAATGAGCGAACTCTCGAGATTCCGCGCAGCAGAGACTCGACGGTGTAAGGGCTTGTTATTTTCGCTTCGCTTACACACAGAGGGCCCTTTGTCGCGCGGTTGAACTGAACTGTTATAACACGACAACTTGATGTATGCAAATTGTAGATTTTTCAAATGCAAATCTAAATGTTGTGTGAGAATCACTCTTCTCTTGGTCATATACATGCTGCTAAAAGTACACCTTGCTTTTTTCGATAAATCAGTCATTCAAGCTTTCTATGAGTATTGGAGTATAACTTTAAATGTGTTGGATCATTTGGATACTTTTCACAATAGGGAAAATGCTAGATTCTCACTACCTTTCAAAGGCCGTTCAGAATCACGAAGTAATTGTTAAATACATTTATTTTCTATTTCTTTATGTGCTTCACAACACGAATATCTTTACACTACAGCTTACACACACATACAACAAAAACAACTTAGATAGCAAATGATGAAAGTCGATTGCCAACTTACATTCTTACTATATCGGCCGTTTGATTGTCACAGAAATTTGAAAATGTCTTTTACAATGATCTCTAAATGTAATACGTAGATGCATAAAATTTGCAGCAATTATCGTAGCATGGATTGATCTTCTATTATCCTTCTTCTGTCTATTCTATATAAGTCTATTCATATTACATCACGTAAGAGTATTTCTGAAAGTTTGCAAAAAAGTTGTTACACCATGCAGCAGTATTATAAGGCTAGGCAGTATAATATTACATTCATTTGAATTCATATGTTGTTATTTGAAAAGTGTAACTTGTTATTACTGTACTATTTTTGACTTGTAGATTTAAATGTAGCATTTTACGAAGAATCTTTGGTGTAATATTGTTATCGCATGCTTAAATTAAGTATCACATATAATATAATACATTATTAGAATATGAATATATAATTATTATAAAGTTTTATGTATAAGTTTGCGACGATCTAGAAAATTTCATGCTATTTGATTATCATGTGACCCGTTGCTTTGTTATCGAAACAAAAGCATCTGGTACGCAAGTCTGTGTACAATAATAAGAAAATTGAGAAAAAGAAATAGGGTATAGACACGCAGCGCGCGTGCATAATAATGACCATTATATAAAGTGATCAAAGTGAATGATTGACGTAGCAGTCCCCAGTCCCAAAGATCTAGCACGTACTTGCTTTATCAGCAATTTAATTGCAATTTACTTATATAATGATGGTTGTTTCAACGGATTTGTAACCCGGCGTACGCCGTGTACGAGTGCCGACGATAATCGTCAATCATAAACGAGAATATTCATCAACAATCCGATGATTAAGCTGCGTTATGTTCCTAATCAATAATGCTTGTTGCCACTAAAAGTAAGCAGTCGTGTATACCTGACTGCGGATTCAATAACGGCTTCGTGTGTTCGTCAAGGTCATCGGTAAGATTCTCGAACGAACGAAAAGTGCTTTACTCGAGTGGCTGCGTTAAGATTTGCTTGAATTAATAATCGCCTATGAGCATACAAGCGTGTTTGCGCAGTGCGGACGACTTTCGGAGTGAAAAATAAAAATCAGTCATACTTGATCATTATCAATCCGGATAGTACAGCGCGACGTTTCGAATTACGTCTCTTTTTTCTGTCAAATTATTATTTTCTCCCCGTCGCTTTCGTCGCGTTTGTCTTCGTGAAATTCACCGCTGTCGTCTTTATAAATGGCTCATCGCGGTGTTAATGATAAACACGGTGACAAGACAAACGATGCTCCGGAAAAAAATTGCGCGAGTGCGGGTGGGAGAGGAAGAAGCGACTTTTGAAAGTTGATCTCGTCGTTTGAAATCAACCGAAATGTTTTTTTTTCATCAATTTAAAAACAGAGCGAAAATCAAAAGCTATTCGACTCTCCTCGATAGAGACAAGAGCCAATGATAAAACACATTCATCATCGAATTTCCACGTCGATGTGTACAAAAGTCCTCGGCACTCTCGAGAGCCAATCCTCTCGAAGCAGTGCTTCAGCCACCCCCTGGCTTATATAAAAGCGAATCTAATTGGCGCCGAGTCGACCATTGATTTTCATCGGTTACGGTGCGTGCGACACGCATCTTTTATTTTCTTCTCCATACGTCCATACACACAGCGGCGATTCACATCCGTTTGAACTACGGCGCGTCGATATCGTTACCGAGAGAGCGCCGAGCGATCTTGATTAAGAGAGAGAGGCCGACCACATGAGCACGTATACAACACGTATACATGTGCGACGTCAGTCGTGTGTGCGATTGATTCTGCGCGAACAAAGCGGCAGCCACTGTAATTGCATTCGCTGCTGATGCTGTTCGCGAGGAGCTTCAGCTGTGGGCTCGATGTATTGTTTGCGGGATATGGCGCTTGGAGGATATCGTTAGTTCGTCGCCGTATACTGCTCGCTTGTCTTTTTCTTTCTGTTTTCTTCTTGTCGAGCATGACTTGCGCGCGCGCGTAGATGTAAGAACATTTCTTGGACTGTTATGCGCAGACATTTTCTCATCGCGAGAGGAGAGAGTTTTTGCGATGTTGTTAGCGGCACTGGGAGATAAGATGGTCTTTATAAAGAGCTCTCTTGCGCGAAATTTCTTACTTCCGAGAATCCTGAATAAACGAACGCGATTTTTTCTAAAAACGCGACACTTTGCGCTTCCATGAAAGCGCGAGCTTTAAAGCGACCCATCACTTACTTTCTGCGAAGGGAACGTTAAATTACAGAAATGCGAGAGTGATGCATTATCTATGCGTTTTTAATGTTTACATTAAAGATTTAAAAGTTTATACGCGTTGCGTGCTTTTTAACAAACATTCTCCGCTATCGGCGGACAGTCGTCGAATGCAATATTCCCGCGTATCGCGCATTGGAATCTACGGTAATGCACTTACGGCATGACGTATCGATCAGCAGACACATTCCAAGTTTAACCTCCGGTCAGCAGAGACGCGTGGTCTCGCTTTTTTACTCCTGATTAATACATTCGCAATTCATCAACTTCCACAGCGTTCGCGCGTATTTTTCAAGCTCTTGCTTTCCGTTAACCGAGCCGCGGTCATTTATCAAGATTCCCGCCATTCACACCGTTAAGCATGTTTGAACATCGCGGACAACTGCTTTGATCCGACGAAACGCGGTAAGTTATAACATTCGTGTATGGATGACCAAGGCTTCGCTGCGCGTAATGGGATCAAAACGCGATATCTCGAAATTGAATTATCGAATTTTCATCCCCCGTGAAAAAAAAACGAAATACTTGTACGAATTCACGAAAACGGAAAAGTGCCGAATATTCGATATGCGTATAGGTCGCAGTATACCTATACTTTGGAAAAAGCCACCGACAACGCAAATCGACGTTTCTAATGGTGCATTAGGTAAATAGCCCCGCGGGTGCATTGTTCCTAGCGATCGATGCACTCGCCTCTCCGCAGCTATACGTGCATACACTCGCGCTCGTTGGCAGAGAACAGAGCCGATCGCGTGATAAGGGCCAGCAAGAGCCGCATATAGCTATACACATATAACAGCTGTAGCCCAAGAACAGGAGGATGAGGAGCGGAGAGAGCATTGGGCATTTCGGCTGCTTCCTTTAATTCGGAGCATCGGCCGATATATCGACCCCGGCGAAGAATCAAGCATTGCTTAATTAAACTTTCCGCGAGCTTGCGTGCGTTATTGCTGCGATGTATACCGAGCTGAGATCCGGTCGGTTGAGCTTTTAAGCTTTTTTGCGTCGGATAACGATCGGCTCGTGAGTTTTACCGCGAACACGGTTTGCGGTACGGTTTCTTCGATATGCGTATAATGATATGTTATTTGCGGAATTACGTATGCAGATGCAACATTAATGGCGGTACGCGTGAGCGAATGGATAAAGTTTATGAAAGCGCATAAAAGCGAGCGTTTACGAGCGTGTAAGTGTGAGCGTTCGATTTTTATTGCCGCACTTGTGACATCCATATACCTATATGCAGAAACGCATTTCGCGCGATATTGCGAATAGACAAGGTCTTCTATATTCCGAAAGTTCACCTTTACACCTCGTCGTCGTCTTCTTCTGGGAGAGGAAAAAGTTTCATCGTGGAAAAAAAATCAATCATCGCTCGATCATATATCCAACTTTTTTTCTGCAAAACTTTCCATCCTATATGGATTCACACACCAACGTCTTATCGGCATTTTTCGTTTTCTTTCTCTCTATCCCAAGACTCAAGCTCGCGTATCTATAGATGCGCAAAGCCGGTCTCTACACATCCGCGCGTGACGACGTCTGCGAGTTCTTATAACCTCATATTTCATGCAAAGGTTTCCATTTTCTTAAACTCGCGACGCTATACAGTTCATTGGATTTGCTGCCGCCCCCACGAGAAGCCCGACGCGTCATTTCGCGCGGGGATAAAAAAAAGTTCGAGGAAACCACCCTTCATTTGAGCCGCCAGCTCGGGTGTACAACGGCACTCGATCCGTATGGATATTCGCCGATCGAGAAGAGAGAATATAAATATGAAGTCCAAGTGTATAACGTCTCTCGTTTTTTCGAATTGAAACCGCTCGATCGTTTCGCGGAGACAGACTGGAGGTAATCGCACGGAATACACCTGTGAAAAACTGGAGGAAGGACGAGATAGTTGGCGTGTAACAAAAGGATCGAATGTATGAGTGACGAGTGACTCGTGCGTGTGTCTGTACACATGAGGGAAACGATCGAGCGAAGAGGGAGACACTGCGGCAGATCAAAGCTGACAGACTCGACGGATCGAAGACGAGGACGATGAGGGGAATAGAGATGAAGAAGCGACATGAAATAGCTATAACGGGGAAAAGGCGAACGCACGAGGGGAAGAAATTGGGAAGAGAGAAATGATTGGAAAGAAATATACGGTTAGCGACACTGACGGCCTGAATTATTTCGCCTGCATTCGTGTTATCGTGGCGAGTGGATTATCGGAGAATAGAGTCACCGCGTTAGGGTTTGTTTACGGCGATGACGAAATAATCAGCGCAAAATACAGGTTCTCGTGTGAATTCTCGAAATCGACATACGAAAGCGTTTGAAATTTTACTGGTCAAGTGAGAGTCGTAAATTAATAACACTAAAGAAGTCCGACGGTCAAGGGAAAAAAGTACGGAGAAAAAAATGTGGGGGGGGGGGATGCGGAAAGCGGGCACTTCTGGGTCGGCAGCTAGAGAGCGACTAAAAGGTCGGGTATATGTATAAGAAAAAAAAAAGCTCCTCACACGGGAGTTACGAGCGCAGAGGAAAACCACATCTGGGAGTTCGCTGCAGAGAGATAAAAAGGAAATAATCAGCGAGCGTACGGGGAGATTTTGAAAAGTGAAAAAGATTAAAGCTCGCGGCGCGGCTCGAGTTTATTGTTTTGCGTGTGTATGCGCGGAGCTTGCGCTTCCCGATTGAAAATAAATTTTTGAACGGTATAACGAAGTGCTGTGAATATTTCAGCGCGTCATTGTACGGCGCAACTGGAGCGGTTAGGAATTACGAATATTTAATTCCGCGTTTTAGAATCTAGCCAATCCTAGCGCAAGCTCTCAGTAGAAGCCTGATGCGCTCCGTCCAGAAAAAAAGATAATCCAAATTACGATCCCATCGATGAACACACCCAGGTACATTCGCACGCAGAGAGCAAGCTTTCGCCGGCTGTATCCTCGGCCGTAAAACTTCTCCCAACAACAACAATATCGCACAAACGAGCTGCCCCGTAGGAAAAGCAGAGCTCGCGGGTGAAAAAAGCTCGCAAAAAGGGAAGCGAGTCAGTCTCTCTCTCTCTCTTTCTCGCGTTGAGCCCGACGCAGCGTGTACACGCACAGAAGAGAAAGAGAGCGCCGCGAATCTATAGGTATACGCACGCGATGGAAGAGTGAGAGCGAGAGAGAGAGAGAGAGAGAGAGAGAGAGAGAGAGAGAGAGAGAGAGAGAGAGAGAGAGAGAGCAAGCAAGAAGGTAAAGAGGGGTTGGCGCGAGAGAGCGAGCGCGAGAGGGGCTGACGGCGCGGCGTTGGCAGCGGCCGAATGGCTGTGACGCGAGCGCAGAGAGTTCAGTTGTAGCGCTACCGCCGTTCGGGTCGCACGCGCCGCCGGTCGTTCGCACCGCGGCTCTCGCTCCAGTTGCTGCTGTTGTTGTTGCTGCTAGCGCGGAACATGTGCTTCGGCTGACCGCACACGCGACTGCACCACTTGGACACAAAGCACCTAGCGGATACGAAACACGATGACGACGACGATGACGACGACGTGTGTACAAACACTGGCCGGAGAGTGAAGGCCGTCGGTGCACGTGCTGTGCGTGTGTCTGTGCGCGAGGCAGAGCGAAGCGGCTCTGCGACGTTCCGTTGATCGAACGTCGTGGACACTGAGAGAGAGAGAGAGAGAGAGAGAGAGAGAGAGAGAGAGAGAGAGAGAGAGAAAAACTGTCGGCGACGGCAGATAATAAAGGACGTTAATCAAGTGACGAACGTTGAAACCGATACGTAGCGCCGATAGAGGATCCGACTGTCGCTCCGCGAGCACACCGCGGGACATTAATTACACACGCGCACACACACACGAGCTTGCATCGCGTGCGTCGGAGCCTCGAGCAAACGTAAACATATCAGAGCTTGACCGCGCAAAAAGCTCGATAAGAGAGCCAGGCTGGCTCTAAATCCCCGTTAATCGGCCGGAAGAGCGGAGACTGCCGGAGGTTTTCTATTAATAAAAAGCCTCCGCTCATCTCGTTTCGCCGAGCGTGATCACTGCGAGAGCGAGAGTGAGAGGCTGATTTAAGAGACGCTCGTACGCGTCGTTCTCTGGGCGCTCCAAGCGCGCGATGTAAACACCCGAAAAGCGCGCGCTTCGGAGGGATCGACGAACGATCTGTCGCCGGCGTTTTGCGGCAGCGCCGATGTATGGCGTAACGCCCGTGAATCGTTGAAAATAGACGCCGCGAGACTTGAGTCGAGGCCAAGTAAAACAAACATCAGCGCGCGCGCGGCGCTTGCAGTCATCCCTTTTCTCTCTTCGATTGTAAAAGGGGAATAGCGGGATAGAGAGAGCTCGATATACGCGTCGTAATAATATAAGGAGAAAGAGAGCGTGCGATCCGGTGGCCGCGCAATGGCCACTTTCGCGTGATATCGCGGCCGGAGTTAAAACTCGCGAGTGTTCGACGGTGGGCATTAAAGCAGAAGACACTGGCTGTCGGAATGTAAGAGGGAATAATAGAGATGTGAGTGCAGCGAGTGGCTGTGCCGCTTGTCCAGCTGCGGACGATATTATGCGGAGATGCGAAGCGGCAGGAGGAGGAGGCGATGAGTACGGCCCGTCATGTCTAGGCAGACGAAGGACCCGGTGCACAAGTGCCATTCGGATCCGGGACAGCAGCAGAACACTGCTGGCAGTGCTGTTAGCGCCGCTGCAGTAGTGACCAGTGCCAGCTGTAGACGAAGCGTCGTCAGCCGAAACTCGGCTCTCGCCGCCACGAGGCACGTGCCCGGAATAGGGGCCGGCGCGCCGGCCACGCGCAAGTGCGTACTCACCCTAGACGGCTACAGCTACGTTATCGGTGAGTTTCGTCGATGCACCGCTCTTGCGATGACGCGCGCGACTATTTGCATGAGTATTCCTCGCAAACAATGACTCCGGCACGTGATGCAAGCGCGAGCTTTATTCGTATTTAATTACTTTGAACAGTCGCGGTTATATTGATTCAACTTACGTGATCGGCGTACGAAACGCAGCGCGGCGCGAATTTATGGCTGCGTTTGTTACCATGCGTTTGGAATAACCGCGCGGACAGACGAGCCTCCTTAAACGGTTCGTATTTACACGCACGTGTTATCGCGAGGAAACGGAAACAACTCTCCTTGTAATTAGGGGCGTACGAGGGAAAAAGTGAAATAAATCTCGACGAGCCGCCGAGCAGATGCTTCCATTAAGATAGAGCGCGCGCGCACACAAGAAGATAAACCTTAAACTTCACGCTACTCAAGTTCCGCCTCGACGCGAAAGTAATTTCTGCATCGATTCCGCATGCACACGGTGATAGATTACTGACTGTATACACACGCGAAATCGTCAACGCTAATCCCGCGCGAGCGTAATTTATGCCAAAAGTGGATCCGGTCCAGTGAAAAATTCGTGGCAGAGATATGGCTCCTTTTTATTTCAAGGCGAGCGAGTCAGCGGACTCGCGATATTTCGCCTTGATAGTGCAGTCAATCTTCGGAATTGAGAGGGCTAGAGATAGAGGGACTGTATTATGCATTCCGAGGCATAAATCTTTAACAAGCGTGCCGCCGCGTCCGGTGTGATCCTGTGGCCCCTGATGTGTGTTCTTGAATATTCTATTTCGACTGGCGAGAGAGAGAGAGAGAGAGAGAGAGAGAGAGAGAGAGAGAGAGAGAGAGAGAGAGAGTGTACGTATGTCTTTTGTACTCGAGGAGCGCGAGGTATGTCTGTGTGTGTCTCCAGCTCGTGTATACATATGCGCCTTATGTAATACCATTCCTCGCAGGCTTTGTTTGCACAAGCGCATGAGTTTACTCTTTTGTGTGTCTTATTTAGACGAGAGAAATCCAGAGCGATCGCTACTAAGTCGCTTGGACTGAATTATTCCTTCGCATGAACGAATCGTTTCGTGATGTCGCGCCGAGAAACATAGTTGTTGTTAGGCAGGAATTTACGTGGAAGTATAAGGTACGAGATTTATAGCGTTTGCGATGATTCGTAGAATAGAACAATCCAAGTCGGGGTGTTGGTCCAAGTCTCTGGGCTTGAATTATGGGAAACGAGATAATAGAAAAGTTCAAGTTGCTAGAGTTGACGTAAGGCAGAGAACGATTAAATTGCCCCGGGGCGTGTGTATGTGTGTAACTGGAGACCTCGGAACTCGTTATAATTAGCAAACTTCGTGTTTTAAAGGGTAAACAAACGTTCGCTGCTGTAATTTCAAGTTAGCGGTGTAATTGAAAATTGAAGTACGTCAGTAGTAACGAGGACAATCGTTGATCCAAACGTGATTGTATTACAAAAAGAAAATACAAGATAAACTCCTTTCAAGACGTCAAATCTCAAAAATAAAGTAGTCAAGTAGTCGACGGGGACGAATAAAAGGAATTTTCAACTTTGATAGCTCCGTTTGGATGTTTTTTCATTCTGGCGAACTGTACAGCTTTTCCTTTGAAAAGAGTAAAGAGCATTTTGTATGTGCACCTGGATAATAAATGAAATAACGGAATCGAGATGCAGGAAATGTTATACGCTCGTGTAGTTTATTGCGTACGGCTTTATATCGTGTTTCTGAATAAACAACCGCGCAATGAAAATTATTCATTTTCAAGATTGTAAAAGGCTTGTTGTTATGTCTGAATAATTGATAAAGACTTTAAATTTTAGTTGAAACACGTCCACACCTCTCTTTTTTATATTTACGACACGGCCAAACATTCGGGTTTTATTTTTGAGGCACGTGCTCTCTTTTAACGCTGCGTCCTGTCACACTCCCTCATAAAAAAGTGTACAACGGATGCTCGGCAAAAAACAGTGTACTTCGCGAAATCCCTAAAAAAAAAATGGCATAAACGTTAGCTCGAGAAAGAACGCAAAGTTTATTCGAAGCGCGTCGTTGTTGCTGTTTTTCCCCCGAGGTCGAGTTCGCTATACGCCGAAAAGAGCGTTATTCTGGCAGAAAAATTATTTGGCCGATATCTCACGGCTGGTAAACGGTAAACAGCGATATTTTTAATACACCGACGCTGCAGGGAGAGATCTTTATTTCAAATACGAAAATGTTTGCGCAGTCCGGTATACAGGCCAATCTATACACTAATGAGCGAAATGCGTCACTACATGGATATTGAATTCAATGATCGCAGCGCTAAATATACGCACGTCGACTACTGATGGCCAACTGAATTTCCGTCTTCGCCAGTCCTACACGACTGCAGCGTATACACCATCGCGAGCGTATTTTCTCGTATACAAGCTCAGGGAAAATCCAATGCCGGATCTATAGTATAGGAGTGAAAAAAAGGGCTCGTCGACTCCGCGCTACAGCGCACCTATTAGCCCGATCTTATTATCGCGTGTCGCTCGGCTGCACGGCATGTATATACATACACACACGGTCCGCGTATATGGTTGTGGGCTTCGCGTGCCAAATCGTCTCGTGACGCGCAAAAACGGATTAGAGTTTTGCGCCGTCGCTCGTCTGCGCATGTGTACGTGTGTGTGTGTGTGTGTGTTACACACTCGAGCGCGATCATTAACCGTTTAATAATTTACGATAAGCGTGTCGGTTGTTGAACCGTTTATTGACCTTGTCTTCGTGGAATGCTCGTGTAGTGGGTATACGTGTGCACTTGAGAGTTGTTCTTTGTCGTTCGTTATTTTATAGCTATATATGCTGATTAGAATCTTTCCGTGGAAATTGCGCGAAGGTATATAGTTAGCTTCGCGTTATGCTCTGTGCTATACGCGGAAATTGTTTAGTTTACGCAGCTGTCGTAGATTCCAGTGTTTTAAAACAACTTCGACGTATTCTTAATTCTTTTAAGTGCCGTGATGACATCGGATGGAGTAATTATAATGACGTACGGTGGCTAGTTTACAGTCGTTAAAAGATCAAGGTGAACATCAAACGAAGTAAATTCGAAGCAATTTGGTTATTTGATAAGCAGCGTCACTTGGTCCGTGCTTAACTAGACGACTTATGTATTTTTAAAATCGAGCAGAACACGTAATTAAACACATTTGTTAACTTTCTTTAAAACTTAAATATCTACACGAAATTGCAAAAGATAAAAACCCTATAACTTTCGCACAAATCTATCGGAAGCAAGCGTACTCACGCTCAGCAGACGCGACTCTCCCCTTTATACCGATCGACGAGTCGCATCTCTGGAACCGAAGCTTCGAGTTTATTCGTAAAATCACGAGGGACAACACAGTCTTACCCAGTTGCAACTCCTGAGCCGAGAGCGCGATCGAATTGCCGTATGCCAGGCGCTCTCGCCTTGCACTTCTTGCTCCCGGCGTTATACAGTTGTCCAACTCGTCGAAGAACTTTCGCTGAATATTGAATTTAAACTCGCTAGCTTGACGCTTTCCCTCGTGAACAGGTGTACACCG
Source organism: Nasonia vitripennis (assembly GCF_009193385.2). Classification (NCBI taxonomy): domain Eukaryota; kingdom Metazoa; phylum Arthropoda; class Insecta; order Hymenoptera; family Pteromalidae; genus Nasonia; species Nasonia vitripennis. The sequence continues at coordinate 4,590,660 of NC_045758.1, read as the reverse complement.
AGGCAATTTTATCGCGTCGAGGCTTTATTTTTCATTTTCGAAAACTCGACTCGATGCAGCCAAAAGAATTATCTCAGCGATTAGCGCGTACACGAAACGGATCGGTGTCTTGTCGTACCTGGCCTTAATCTACTTGCCGCGTGTTGCATCACTGCATCAGACGTTCCCGTATTTTCATAATACTGACTCGCGATATCAGACGTTACGTAAACGTAAATTGTCCACTCCTCGATTCGCGCACAGCGGATGCGCCGCGGAGACGACGATAAAAGAGAGACACGAGAGAAACATTACTCGCTTCTCTTGAGAGAGAGATAGCTAATACCGAGCTTATACGCTCCTTCGCTTATCCCATCTCATTTCCTTGTTTTTGTTTTCGAAGTTTATTGGTACAGCGACGATACGGCTCTCGTCTCGAGTGAAATAAACTCCGACGTCGTACAGAGAACGTCGTCTGTAAGCGGAATGATCAATAAAGCGTATATAAGACACGAGATAAAACGGAGGAGAGAGTCGAACGCATCGGTATAACATGATACGGCGCTTCGAGTCCTGATTCCGCGAGTTATCAAACCTGTGTGTGCGAGGCTCGAATTTATGAAAACAATAAATCGCGCCGAGGATGGAAATTCCATCTGCCAGAAATAATGGACTGGTTTACGTGAATATGCAGTTTGTTTAGAAACCGACTACCGGAGAGAATCGCCGTTTAAACGTCCGATGCAGGAGAGACGATCATTAATGACTTTCTGTGCGGCGAAACAATGGGGATGTGCAGTTTCGTGAGCAAGAAATTAGCGGAAACTATTTCGTTCGCTTCCGAGATCGAGCTCTGAGTATATGAGGATGTGGGCGAAAGAAAAGAAAAAGGAAGTTTATTCGTCTGTGTGCTGTCGGTGAAGGAGGAAAATTCTTACATGCGAGTGCGGCGAAGGAAAAATATAGAGTATACGCTCTTCGTGTAACAGCCAATTTGGAAAATTCCTTTGGATACTGAATGAAAATCGGTTCGTTACACGATTTCTCTTTCAAATAACGAAGGTGTACAAACTCGGCATATTAAGCTTGAAAAAAACACGCTTAAACAATTCAGCGCCAGCCAGTTTCTGTGTTCGATTGGCTCTTCGGAGTCGCTTTTCTCATTTACGCAGGAAATAAGCTCGCGTCCGATGCAGTCGATCGATTCGCATACTCGGGCAAAGATTGGAAACAGCTAAACTCCGTTTGCTTCGAGCGTCGGTCCCAACGGGAGTCGAGAGTTTTTTTTTCTGCCCTTTTTCTTCCGCAGTCAACAAAGGAAAAGGCAGGGCTGTGCGGTGTTGGTCGTAAAGAGCCAAAAAAATGGCAGGTACCTCGCGCCAGAAGTCTTTGCTGAAAATCTGAGCTTGACATTTTCCTTGACTGCGCTTGTACGTAACACTGCTGTGCACCGCTTCTGCGGAATATGCTATTTGGGAGGGAAAACATGCCACTGACGGTATACCAGCGGCTTTGTCGTTCTTTCTTTTGTGTAATCTTCTTAAACCAAAACAAATATGAGCAGTCGTGCGGCGGAATGCCACTTGCTTTGTTATCATGCGTTGAGATGAAATATCTAACGGTGAATAGCTCGGTTTGGAAAACGTGGAGATTGAAAATTCAGGTATAAGGGTCTTTCGACGTTTTTCATTGTGAGATGGTGTTTATGCGTTCGTTCGCTGTTACACTCGTCAAACATTTGCTATGCGAGAGGAGGATGGAATCCAATCTTTCACGGTCTAATCCGACCGAGCAGATGCCTCTGACAGAAGCGAAAACATATAAACGCGGACTTGAATTCGTCACGGGGGTTGAATTCGTTTTTTTTCTGCTCTCTTTTTCGCTATTCTTTCTTCGCGTTGCCTGAATAGGACATAAGTTTCTCTATACGATAACCATTTACTAGTCATTTTCGTTATTTCATGATGCTTCGTATGCAAGTTCTGAAAGTTAAAAATAAAATGGAAAATCTTTTCCCGAAATTCACCTTATAAAGATTGCAATAAAAACAAATAAGCAGTGAATCTCTACGATCCATTCATCTTGTCACGGCTGATGAAAGTCATTATAAAGCTTCAGAATGCCAAGTTCGCTGAAACGAAGAAAGGCCAATTGGGCTTTCGACGGAGACAGTATAAAAGTCGAGGCAAACGAGATTCTGCTTAAAATCCGTGACGACGTACGCTTGGAAAGCCCGAAGATTCGTTCGGATGTGTTGATACAGCTGTGCGGAGGCCACTTCGTATTGCACTCCTGGTAGGATTTATTTATTCCCAGCTATTTGTTTGCTCAACGCGACGTTTTCACGCCCATTTTATAACGTTTCCTGTTAAGCTTCCGGGATGCCAGCGACCCACTTGAGTCAAGTTCAATCATTACGCTCGCGGGAATTTATACGATAATTTTAAATCGTGTCTATGTGTGATGTGCGTACGCGGGACTAACCGCGTTTACGCTTCGTTTTACCGACACGATCAATACATTACCGTCTGCTCATTCGGCGGTATGCACAATGATTAGCTGTAATCCGATTTTCGATAGTCTATTATGATGACATTTTAATCAGCGAGTCGTATTATAACCCGTTTACCGCTCTCGCGAGCTTTCGTTAGAATTTTCGAGCATGAATTCACACAGTCAAATTAACGTATTATTCAAATACAGAGAAAATATTGGAAGAGTTTATCGAAATTGGTCGAAGTTCTAAGATAATGATAAAGTAGCTATCGAAATTGATTGTCGAAAAAGCGGGAGGAAAGAATAAAAGTGGCGCGTCGCGCATGAACCGGTGCCAAAAACGATGCTTCTCATCCGACCTGTAAATTTTCGATCGTCCACAGAGCTCTAATTGTCTACGTTCGCACAATTGATGAGGCACTGCATTGGTTCAATTCGCCAAGATAAAGCGAGGGTCCATACACTCCGGTCACTTGTATAACCCGGCATACACTCGAACTTCTATTGGCCTAGAAATCGCTCCGAGGACGAACGACTATATATTGACAGAGGTCGTCTACGTGTCTAGCATTTTTAGATGGTGTGAGAGAACTGGCTTCTTCTCTCCGCTGTGTGTTCTGTGCGGAGATAAATAAAAGCCATAATCCGTTTGAAATATCGCTGATAATTCTGGGGGACTCTTTTCGCGGTAGCATCGATTTTATTGGCTGTGCGTATCTCACACACGCTCTCAATAGGATTTATAACGAACTTCGATTATAAAATTCGTAAGCATTCCTTTTTCAGCCATCGTCTTCTAAGCGTTTAACCAGGTTATCCGAGGCTAAAATTTTTTCTCTGTCCCCTCGCGGAGTCGTCCTTATTTTCGAATTCCTCGTGGCGTTTCTCCCCGAGCGTCGTCGCGCGCGAAACGAGCTTGTCTCGCAGGAGCTCTGCCGACGACAGACAAACTCGTGCCGGAAGCTCCAGCTGCTCTACTCGTCCTTTTGAGAAAGAGGAGATAGGAAAACGATCCGCGGTTAAGGAAGCTCCGCGACACCTTACTTTTTCTTATCTTTTGATACTATGACGGTCGCCGTTCTTTCGAGCTCCAGTAGTCGTAGTTGGAAAAGTGCTGAGAAATGTTTTACGACGGGGTTATCGTTTGTAATATCAATGATGAATTGCGTCGACTTTTTTGGCAGGTCGTTTCCAACGTCATAATCGCAATAATCGATGAAAAAAAATTGCTTAACGTTGGAAAACTGAAAAGTTCAATAATCTATATGGAAGCTGTTACTCAACGCCTGTCAAATACTCTCGAGCTGAGCTATTAGGCATTTGATCGATTGAGATTTCAATGGAAAGTGGCAAACTTGTAAAAGTTTTACTCGCGCTTTGGGTTTCGATATTATTACGCAGCGCGCGGCACTAAAACGTCGAGGCGGCCAATTTCACGACGAAATTTCGTAATAAAAAAACTTTTTAATTGGCGCGCGCGCTAAAATTGAATACGTATACGACTCTTCTTTTCTGATTTAAAAACAATGTATCGCTTGTCGAAACTTTCAGAAATACACGCGCTTATTGCGCAGCTCCCCAATTGTAACGAAACATAAAATACTCCATAGTAGAGGTACGAAGATCCACCTATGATGAAACGTGCCAGCCATTCGCAAAAATCCCACGAATCGTACAATATATCTTGATATCATCCTGTACTATAAAGATTTATCGAATCGGGACATAAAAAGCGTCGATAATCGTAGAACCTAACCGCTTACGCTTGTACGATCCTCAACATCCGACATCTCTGTACTACGACGAACGGCCTTTTTCATCGTCGCGTCTCGAGAACAAGCGAAGCTGCTTCATCGCGGAAATCCGGTCACGTCGCCGGGCCGTCTAGCCGGGCCATCGGCTCCCGTTACCCTGTATACCGCGTCCTCGACTACAGACATCTCTATGTACATACTGACACGTATGCAGCCGCGCGCGAGCTTGCAAGCTCGAGGAGCTCTCGGATAAAAGCAGAAGCGCGCGCGGATCTTTTTCTCCTCGTGTGTGAACGAACGCTTATCTGCGGGACGTGCTAACTTGGAGCTTTGCCTGCTGCATCGCAGACGGATAAGTCTTTTCACGGGAGGAGAGCGCGCGACTTGTCTCTGCGATTTTTCAGAGCTTCCTTGTGTGTATTGTTTTATGCTCCGAGAGAAGAAATGTTCAATGGACCGGAATGCCTCGTGGTGTTGTCTCTGGGTTCGGGAATTAAGATCGTTTAACGGCGTCTGTTGTTGGGGAGACGATGAGAGCCGAGTGCCAGAGCTGAAAGAATGAGAGTTATTAAGTGTTCCGTGTATGTGTGTCGAAAGTAACGTGGCTCCTCGAAATTACAATTAAATTGTTCGACCTTCTCGCGGGTGTGTGCGTCGGGCTCAATCTTCTCCGTACACGACAGTATTATTCCGAAATTATATTCGGCTTTTCGTAATAATCGCCTCAAATCCTCCGATAAACCGATATAATTGCTTTTACAATTAGGTACGCCGGGAAAATTTAATTAAAACGTTGCATAAACATTGCGATTGTTTCCGTATAAACTGGGATAATTACAAAAGCAGCAATTTCCGCTCGAACATCGATTTCATCGCGGTAATTCCTGTTCACAATCGATATGAAAAAAAGCCCGCGATTAAATCGTCGCGTAAAAATCAAAGCAAACTCCAGTGTCCAATCGAACTTTTTCAATTTCCAAATAAAACGCTCGTCCGAGTAGGTCGTCTTTCCTCGCGCACATTGACTTCCCAATTAACGTAATTTACAATTCAAGTCCCGCATCGAAGCGTATGATGGAAAATTTAATCAGCGCTTATTCAGAGATAAAATATACATTTTTCAAAAGACTCGCGAAAATCCGTTCGGTTAATTGGACGACTTCTCCGGGAACTCGAGACGAGCTGCTACAAATCGAGACGACGACGACGACTACTACTGCTCTGTGTATACAAGTTAGCGCTCGTCTCTCGAGCTCGTCTCCCCCTCTCACTACACTTCTTTCTCTTCGTTTTTCCTATCCTCGAGTTCAGGAAGCGAATACTTGTGCGAAAACACGTGGCTCGCGAGAACGGAAAATCCCGAGGCGAGAACTCCCTCACGTATGCGTTTGGAGGATACGTATATACATGGCATTAGATTCCCTTAGGGGCGACGGTGCTTAGATAGTGATTGGCTGTGTCGTCTTGCTCAATGCGGAGGAAAACTTCGGTTTTGAATTTTCAATGACTTTGGAATTGAGCGCGTTTACGCGGAATTTCAAAGGAAACTCTCAGCGAGATGGAAAATGTTGTTTGAACGAGAAGCTTTCCAGCTTTAATCAGAAACAGACAACGTTTGTGCTGTCTGTTTATTTAGCTTATTGCCTGCTAGCTCCACAAACACAATTTTTCTAAAAGTTAAGTATATTTTCGAAAAACCACCAGCTCATCTCATATTTAAGGAATAAGAGTGTTTATAACCGACGAATGAAACAAAAACAACAACTCGTCGATGCCTCGCGACGAAATAGAAGCAATAAGTTGCAAAACTCCTCGCAACGTCACTACGACATCAGCCTCGAATGTAGCGCATCGGCGCGTTTTCTCCTTACGCCAGCGAAAAATCCCTCGCTCCTTCACAAGCCTCGTCGCCCGATGTTTAATTCACGAGCTTCAGACGCGAAGCGCTTCTCTCTCCCACCGCTACTGCGGCTATACACATATGCGCGACCGTTCGCGCGAATAATCGATCATCAAAGAGACATCCGCGCTCTCTGTCCGTGTGTGTGTGTGTGTGTGTAACTTGCTCGGCAAACTGGCGCTTTTCGCTCTACAGCGGAGCTAGTGGCTAAGCTCCGATAAAGGTGAGAGACGCTGTGAGCCAGAAAGAAATCTGCACTCGCAAGGGAGAGAGAGAGAGAGAGAGAGAGAGAGAGAGAGAGAGAGAGAGAGAGAGAGAGAGAGAGAGAGAGAGAGAGAGAGAGAAATAAAGACGAGCGCGCGTACGGTTTACTGCCTGCGCGCGATATAATGCCGGGGATACGGCGCACTTTGGGATATTAAGGGATTTGCTGGATAAGGCGCTTTTGATGGCGCGAAATTAAGTGCGAATGCTTATTCTCATGCTCCTTTGTGCGCCGCCAGCTGTGCTTCACAGATGATTCCCTTGTACGTTTCTCCCTTGATTGGCTGATATATAAAGTCGTCAGTTTTCTCTTTTTTTAATGAATAATAAGGAATCGCGTCCACTGGATGGAAATAATAAAATTTACAAAGCCGAGGCATCGTTGGAAAAGGAACTTGCGCAAAAAGGGTGTACTTTTAAAATTCAATATATACACTTCTCGCTCTCGACTTTATTTCGTCAAAAGCAGCGGCAGCAGCAGCGGAAAAGGGTAAAGTTCATCGCGAGCTCTAATGCAGCGTGAAAGTAGTAGTAGTAGTAGTAGCTTGCAGCTCTCTATAACGCTAGCGTCGGGTTGTAAAAGCTCTCGACGCGGTGTATTGCGTTATCCGAGATTCTCTCGTCGCTTTGCTAGACAGGTGTAATAGAGCGGGCGACACTCGTTCCCTTTTTCTTCTCTGTGACGTGTGCTCCGGCCCTTTGTCCAATTATCGTGTCTGCGCGCGACGTGCACTGCAAACACACACACACACACACACACACACACACACAGCGCTTATGTTGACTTACGTAAGGCAAGCTTGCGGGGGTAGTTACGTAGTCGTATATTACCGTGGGTTCGATTGATTTTGAATATCAAGGACTTTCTCCCGAAGCGCAGTTTTACTATCGAGTGCGTGTACCAGAGGACGATGATAAATTTTTTTTTCGGGAAGGCTTTGAGGGAGATTAATGGTTTTGGGGGAGAATAAGAGGAGGAGAGTTGGAGAAATTAAATTTTTCTCCTCGTCGGAGCTCTGTGTTGTGCTTATGACGCTCGCTGCTGTGCGGACGACGTTTAATGAAAAGCCGTGTGAAAAGTTAATTGTGTTTTTTTGCCGCGTGTCTCTCTCGTTCCCGGATCTAATCTACGAACTGCTGATTAATTTTGATATAGGGCTTTCGGTGAAAAGAGGCTCGTTTTTGTGCGTTACACGCCGACCACGTTTGTTCGTTAAAATTTGTTTATCATCGGGCGCGTAATTACGGGGAACAAATTGAAAATCAAAGTTTAATAATTAATCTTCTCCAGTCATTACTGCAACAATATTTAGCTTAATGCGTCACGATCTCGTATATTAATTTTACATCGTCAGGATATTAAATACACAAATTCAGGTCAGCCAGCGTTCAAGGTATACAAAATGAAACTTTGATTCTATTTTTCATACGTCACTCAATTCATCCCTCGATCGGCCGGCAACTCCGACGCGCGACGCTTTATAACCCTCGGCTACGTAAACCATCCCCGGCGTGTTTCCCATTACCAAAAAAACTCGCCGCTTTACAGCCGACCGGCGTTTTATACGCCAAGCTCCATCAGCACCCGGGAGCCTCTCTCACAACCTTGACATTCTTTCTCTCCTTTTTTTTTGCGGCCGCCGCGAGCAAGCATGCGTACACAGGAGGCGCGCAACATCATCCGAAATCATAAAAGGCCTGGCAATAAACGTTATCGGCAGCCTGATCGGCGAATTTCGACAACAGTACTTTTCTCGCAGCGCCGGCCGCGCTATCGCTTGAATCGATCAGTATTACAGCGGCGAGTGGTCCGATGGCCGCCGGCTAGTCGGAATTCGCGCTCCGGCTACTTCTTTTACTGACGAAGCACACACACGCACACGCGTGTACACACCCCCGCAGAGAGCGAGGGTCGGCCGAAAAAATGAAGAGGGATGGCCCGTGCGTGTCGGAGAGATATGCTGGGAAAAACGGCGTTATAATACTGCGCGGGAAAGTTACTACGTGGCAGAGGCGAAAAAAGTGAAAAGTGCTGGGAACCAATAAGCGGTGGGAAAAAAATTGGGATGGATGGAGAGAGAGAGAGAGAGAGAGAGAGAGAGAGAGAGAGAGAGAGAGAGAGAGAGAGAGAGAGTGAGCGGTGGGTTACTTTTTTTGGGAGATATTGCGTCGGCAAGTTGACGGTTACTGCTAGATTGTCTTTAAAGGTGTGTATGCGAAGGATAATGAATGTCTATTGTTATTTTTTGCTGCGGAGAGGCCCTTTTACTTCGTGAAAAAAGGATTTCTTGAGAATTGATATCGCCGCGGTGTGATATACCTACAAGTCATAAAGTCGCTGAAAATACGATCGGAAGCGAGGACGGAATAAAATTAAAATATGGAAATCCGAAGCGCAGGTTAAGAGCCAACTCTAGCCAGGCACTGAAGATTCACGACGTTCCATCTTTCATTTCCGGTGACAGGCTTTATTAACAACGCTCGTAGTACGAAATCTCCGACATTTTTTCGGAAATGGTGCAGCAACGCGACGTCGCTTCTGACAGAGTCTATTCAGCTTCGCAAACTGCGCGATAGTTCAAAAGAATGAAGATTGATTTTACGCAGCGAGATTGCGCTCGTCACGAGACGCCGTATGCGCGGGTTATTCAAATTTCGAATTTTTCCGAGAGCCGCATAACGAATCGATGCGTATGCGCAGCTTCGCAGGAAATTGAAATTTAGATTTAACTTGCCGAGCGCGAGAAAGGAAGATAAACGAAAAGCTGCGGATTCTGGTATAGCGCGCTTAACGCTTGGCCGGAAAATCTACCTGCTATTTACAAGATTTCTCGGATCGAGCTTATGAATAAATCAGGACTTTTGCCTCGCGGGCTGTACGTAGGAATATTAAAGCTTTCGGCGTACTTGGAATGTGTTCTGGATTGGAGAATTTTGCTTTTTTTCGATTTAATGCGAAAATTATGAATATTTTTAACAGTATGGCAGTGACGCATTCGAAAATGTTAAATCCACATTTGTAATGACGTGAAAACCCTGCAGCCTTTATAATGGAATATCGCGTAAACATAATACGTGCGCACGATCAAGTTTTACCTTACAATTAAAAACAAATGTATACTCTCGTTACAAATGTGAAACTGATACACGCTTCAAAATAACGACCGAAATTAAAATTGAAACCGGTAACGATGATTCATTTACGCAACAACCTTCATCATTCCCAAAAATGAAGCAGAGAGACGAACAATTTCATTTTCATCAACTCGCCATCTCCTTCCGACTCTTTGATTCATTATCGCAGCAGGGACTAGCTCTTGATAACACGAAGCCTCGCTCGCATGCCCAGTCGGAATCCTTCATTACAGCCGTGCGCACCTTTGTAGCGGCGGATGAGGCACGTTCTCCGATTTCAAGAAAAATTTCGCGCGCGCGCCGCGGTAATAAGAGAGAAGTAATTTTCCTTTTCCATATCATCTCGCAATCCCAGAGGCTTTTCATCTTCCGCTACTGGCGTTACACTTTCCCCCATCCCTTCTCTCTCTCTCTCTCTCTCTCTCTCTCCACCAGTCTTTTTCCGCCTTAAGCTCCTGACGAGCGTCGTTGTGTTACCTCTTCCCTCTGCTTTATTTTCGAGCAAGCGAGCTTTTCGTAGAATTTTAATCGGGATGTAGCAGAATGACGCCGCGAGAATCCATGGATATCGCGAAAGCCAAAGTGCATTGAAAACCAATAAGTTGATTTCATGCTTGACAGGGCCTCCGCATTAGGTTACGTTAGCTTTTTGCAGCCTCCCTCGGAATCGATATTGGATATACCCTGAGGCTGCGGGGATATATGCAATAGCTACTATGCGGGAGCGTGTATAGGCTCTTCTGTCCAGAAATACTTTGAGCCGATGCTCGATGTGGCAAAGAAAGGTGTATACGAAGTATTTTTTTGATCGAATTTCAGATTAGTCGCATTTATCTTTGTAACGCGTGTATGGCCGTAATTTTCATTTTTAATGAACATATTTTTACGTTGCTGTGTACCGGGAGGTGATAAATCGAACGGAAACAATGGCCATAAGTTGCCGCATTCAACGATTTATAAGCGCGTCCCCCAAAACGCTTTCGGTCATCAGGCGGTTTCAAGAGCATTACACAATTTTTCAATATTTCTGTATCGAAACATATAACGCGAGGGATGTCCTTCATGACGCGAATAGAGCCGAGCTACCGTTTCTCGCTCGAGAAAAAAAGTGATTCAAGCGATCGCTGAAAAAAGGCTATTTACGAGCGCCAGAAATAACTCCCGTAATATGTTGACTTTACCAAAAGTTTTCCCATTTTAGTTTTACTTTCTTGGATTTTTTGGTACGGTTCTTTGAAGTCGAGTATCTTCTTCGATTCTTCGTGGAATTCGAAGATGAGCGACGATGTTTGCGTTCCCTGTCAATATTCGAAGAGAAGAATCTGCTAAAATATATACGAAATTTAAACAAAGCTGAATAGTTGTTATTGTCTCCGAAATATTCGGTTATGGAATAGTTTATCATCAATAATTTAACTTTTGCTTATGTCGCCGAGTGTCTCGATGAAAATAATAAATATTCACAATACTGTTCAAATGCCTTCAAGTGTATTCCTGTAATACATGCGAGATTTCGAAGTAAATTGTTTCAAACTTTCATAATTATTTGCCAAGTCAATTTTGCCAACATAACCTACTTAAGTTTAAAGAACTTTTAGTAACTTAAATTGAGTTTTCAAATTTTTTACACTCTATCCCTGAGAAAACCAGCCACTGTAGACTCTCCGAATTTACTAAACGTCGAGAGAGTCGGTATATAAAATTAATTCGCAAAACTTTAACCAAAAAGTCAGTAGCCATTCAACTGATCATCAAATTGTACGTCAACATTCATTTGACTTCGTTCACAAAAAAAAAAAAAATCCCCAACACAAGCCGAATCAAAACTAAGCCCGACACTATACCCAGCAATCCAATTCCACTCGACGCGCGAGCAACAGCATCAAGTTCACCCCCGCGTTTCCACTTCCCACGCGAAACAGCGTCATCCGAAATTCGCCAGCCTTTGATTTATAGTCGGGACGTCGCATTTCGTTGTACTTCCTGGCTGATAGTTAATTTCGAATGGAAAGTTTCTTCGCGTTAAAAGCAGATTGAGCGCTACAGTCTTGAGCTTTAGCAGCATAAGGAGCTGCGGTCGCGTCGCTCGATCCTAAATTATTACGACAGGCTCTTCCTCAAAGAGCTCAGCGGTCTATCAAATAGTAATACAGGCCACATAGTAGTACGTTCATCTTGATCCCCCGCAGCTGTTCGCTCGGGCTCGACTTTTTCTTCCGGCGACTCGCAGTACCGGCTTGTTTCCTCTATCTTTAATTATTTTCTGCTTATTCTCTTGCGAGCTTTCGGCTCTTTTCCAAGTAGCTTTGCCGCCTTGGCTTCGTCCCTGGACTGAGAGAGGTGCGGGAGATTTTGGCGGCGACGGGTGTACAAAGCTGCGCTGAGAGATGGAAAATTTAATTATTTAAGAGGTTTTAACTCGCTGAAAGGAATTTTTAAGCGCCCAGTGGCTTTTTCAAAAGACAAAGCGCGAAAGCTAATTTAGCAGCTGTTAACTAATCCCGTTGCTGCGTAAGCTGGAATACTAAAAAAGTGTCGCTTGTTCATGCCGAAAAAGTTCCATTAAAATACCCACGCCCGCACGTTTTCTCCTCCCAACAAGCAGCGCGCAATCCTTTTCCAGATTATGCCCATCTTCATCATCATCGTTTCCGCGGGCGGCAAACCAGCGTCGCAGCGAATATCGTACACGGCTAAAAATGGCACGTAATAACGAATGGCGGAAATAAAAATTAATCTCACGGCGCGCGTGTTCTTTCACTGCGGGTAAGATTCCATCGTAGCTTGCAAAAAGAGTCGAGCGGGCAAAATGAGGCATGCGCGCGAGAGAAGAGAGAGATGACGCGCGCTTAGATAATGTAATCGGATACCGTGGAAATCCCGAGATCATCCCCCTCTGGGGGATGCATTACCGCGGCTATCCATTGTCGGACATCACGTGGACAATCTCAGATTATCCCTTATCGAGAGCTGAACCTGCATCTTCCATCGATTACGCGCTGCGGCCATTCGAACTCGCAATTAACTATTGTGGGGCTTGTCATTTTTTCATTTCTGAACTTTTTGAGGGATTTGACATTCCTTTCAGATTCCAATGCGGCAGCACGAGCCGCACGTATGATTACACCGCGAAATGTACATTTACGCGAAATTTCAAAAGCAGCTCTCATACTTCCAGCCGGAGTTCCGTACTCTAAGGCCTTATACTGCGGAATGACATGGTAAGGAAGCATTTAAATCCATTGCGAGAGAGAGAGAGAGAGAGAGAGAGAGAGAGAGAGAGAGAGCGTAATTTACTTGTTACGAGACGAGGGAGAATATGTGAAAGCCGGGAAGTTCGTAACGAGTCGAAATTATGCACTAATTCTCAAAATTACCGCGAATTCTCGGCATTAGCATACGTGCATCATGGAGAAATATGACCTCTCCGGAAACGTTCTATGCGAATTCGCTGTATTGACTGCGTCAAAGAAGAGGCCCACGCTGCGCGATAATGAGCTCGCTGCATGTGTATACGTTATATCCCATTAAAAGCAACTATTAAGTCTTCGTATTCAAGAGCAATAAGCCAGAAATCGTCATTGCGTGAAATTGCAGAAACCTCGTTAGCAGAGCGTGTACCACGAACGTGTTTTATTCAAATCCATCTCTACCGAAACAAACAAAAGCTAGTAATAAAAAAAGAGCGTACGTCCCCGGAGATTAATTGTAAAGCGCGCATTTGGTCGAATCACCTCCGGCAGCTTCTCCCGCAGAATACACACTTTTCGGGATCGTATAAAGAGCCTCGAGAATTCGAACAAGCATTTGCACCGGACGCCGCGCGCGCTCGTGCCCTCGTAATCATAAAAATTGCAAAAATTTAGGTCGTCCCAGGGGATGGCGACATAATACGAAACCCGCGGCTGAGCATACGCACGTCAAACGCCTCGTGTCGCTTACGACTCGAAGAGTAAAATTATTGCGTATATATTATAGGAGAGGAAGGGAGCTGGGAATGTGCGTGACTGCTCGCGTCCTGCTTTTGAGCATTTGCCGCGGAACATCTCTGAATGGAATTGCGATAGTGCGGGGGTAATTTTATTAGGCGATGAATTGTTGATGGAATGACGCGTGTGCGCGATTCCTGCACTACATATATCTACGAATTTGCAATGGCTAAATTAATTCAGCTTCGATGCTCGCGTCAAATTGCTGTAAACAATAATTTAGTTTCGCGACTGCGTCGCATCGGCCTGCGCTCTAAAATACCATTTAGGCAAAGCCCTGTATAGAAGTTTCTAGCGTGAGAAAGCTGTGGATGCATACATGTATATATAGTATACACACCATCTTTTGCATTATCCCAGCTCCTTCTGCTCCGTCGTTCCGAGCCGTCTTTTTTTACTTGGGAGCAGTAGCAGCAGTGTGTCGAAAGCCGGCCAAATTGGCGGAACGAATATTGGATTTATGCTTTGCGACGTGGCATAAAACAGCTCGACGCAGCAACGCCTGTAGCAGCAGCTACTGCTTTCTCGAATAAGAGAACACGTCGAGAGGGAAAAGAGCGTCTTCGTCACGCGACTATTTCCGGTTTGCCAACGACCGCAGAAAATTCCAACGTTCAACAATAAAATTGGGATTGGCAATTTCGTTCCGTCCAGCGACAAATCCACGCAGATTCCTGACGGAGGAAAAAGCGCACTGGAAGGGCGGAGAATTTCCTTATGAAAGCATCTGCTTTAGAGCTCGGTGGCGCGAGCTGATGGAATTGTTCTAGCGAAAACTTTACTCATGCGAGCTTTCGCCTTACGTATGGGGAGAAAATGTCTCGACTATGCAGCCGTATGCTGCGTTTACCCTTTTTATTTCTCGGCGGCGATGCAACGTTCGAGGATTTACTTCTTTTTCATGTGGGGATTTTTATTCCAAATTTATTTAAAACTTGAAATTCGTTTTTTTTCCTTTAAATTAGTGGCGTTTGTCGTGTCACTTTGAGCGGTGCATTCTCGTAGATAGTTGAAAAAGGTGGATTCCGTTTGAGCGTCTTTTATTTGCATTTAATTGTACGAAAGAAAGGAAAGTTATAAGAGATCCTAATTAAAGTATTGAGCCCTGGAGAATAAGTGCTTTGATGCCGCACTGCAGGTATCGACAAGAATAGAGTAAAGTCAACGCCGATGTTTGACAGTAATTAATATTACTTTCTACTTTATTTAATTGAAAATTAATCATACATGTTATCTTTATCTGTTTCAGGTAAGTTTTATTCGCTTTTGGCTGCGACGTCACAACTTATAATGTTCGTTGACTTGATAAAGTCGAAAATTTTGACCTCGTATCGGTATGTTTAATTTTGCAATGATGTGATAATAATTTACAATGAATGGTACATTCGTTATTTTTGAATGAAATACGTTGAAAAACAATCATTGATTTAAATTATAAATGGTTATTTTATTTTATAAAATGTACAATATCATTGATATAATATACAATGACTTAATAAATTAAAATACAAGGATCTGGTCCCTCTATCTAAGTAAAAAATCCATTTCTATTAGAATAATTTATAAAGGGCGTACAGAGCCACAGAGAGTATCGCTTTTAAAGGTACCGCCGAAAATCCTGTGTTGACAGATATTATAACCAACGATTCTTTTCCTTGCAATGTAATAGCCGAATCATTAAGTTGTACTCTGCAATACAACGTAAAAACATTAGAACAAGGTGGAATCTTTGTGATTTCCGCAAACTGACGCTGATATTATACTCACCCCCATTTCACTTTAGAACCAATGCTAGATGCATACACTGTATGGTTGGTGCCTTTTTTCATTAAATCGCCAATATTCACAGCCTTCTCAACACTGTCTTCGAAGTTTATGAGAAGGGTGACGGTTTCATTTGTCCCACGACGAACAACTGCCAAGACTTTGTCGTTAAGTATTCCGGTTTCAAGTGATCCAGCTTGCAAAGGTTCGCTCTTTCTCAGGGCCGTTAATTTTTTATAGAGCTTGTAATGCGACACCTCGTCCTTCTTTTGTTGTGCCAGATTCAATGTTTTGTAATTATTATTAACCGGTATCCAAGTTTTTTTAGCAGTACTGAATCCTTCAAACAAAAAACAATTTAGCTAATAAAACTCATGTTTTATCTAATAACTATACATAAAGCATCCTCATGTCCTCAATGGGCTATCGATTGTCATCAAGGGTGCACTCACCTGCGTTGGCAGTTGCGTCCCACTGGAACGGGGTTCTGTTGGGATCACGCGATTGCTTCTTGAAGTGTTCTTTGCCAGCGTTGCAAGCTTGCGGATCTTGCGTTTCCTCCCAGGTAATGTCCGTCTTATCCTCCATGGCGATTTCCTCGCCGTTGTAAGTGACAGCGATACCCGGTAGGATCATGGCCAACATCGTCATCTGATCAGCTCTTCCGGGATAACGCGTGGCTATGCGGCTACGGTCGTGATTGCCCATCTGCAAATGCGTGCGATTCCTTCGATCATCTTAATGGCGTATCTTAATGAATATTGTTGTTACCCGTGAAAAGGCTATATTTTTATCGGGATAGCGTGAATATGCGCACTCGTGGAATTAATCAGTTCAAGAAGGCTATTTCGTGAAAGCAAAGTGTGCCGTTATATCTTGTTCTTATATTTTCTATCAACTTACCACCCAGTTGGCAACTCCATCTTTGGGCATACTGACAATCCAATCGTCTATGACTTTCTTGAATTCGCTGGGTTTCGAAGTGGCATTGACATTCATGATAAAGTTGAAGTTGAAAGGTACGTGAGATCCGTAGTTGTAATACTTGATGGTATTGATCAGGGACGTGTAGGCCTCGGTAAGTATGACCTTGAACAAAACTGGTTTAGTACAAAATAAACATTTTTTCAATTTTTCATTAGTAGAAATTTCAAAACCTTCTCATCCTGATTCTTTTCGTACGCGTATTTGTCGACGACTGCCCTCCAGCTTTTGACTAACTCGTAGGTACGTGGATCATCCTTTGTGTAAATGTGATTCAAATACGTGTAATCTTTTCCTTCAATTGCTCCTGGTGCATTTGATTTGGGCTCGTCTGTAAGGTTATCGTCTTCATAGAGATGAGGAACCGCATCTATCCTGAAACCGTCGATCCCTTTGTCCAGCCAGAATGTGATGATGTCCTACAAATTAACAATACCATATGCATCGATTTACGAGCATAATAATTTCCAAAACTTTTTATAATTGTATAACTCAAAGAACTTACTTCCATTTCTTTACGAACATCCTTATTGGCATAGTTAAGATCCGGTTGCCTGTACTCGAACTGATGGAAGTACCATAAACCTGTATGATTGACATAGGTCCAAGCTGAATTACTGAAAACGCTTATCCAGTTGTTTGGTGGCTTATTTCCCTCTTTTCCTTCTCTCCAAATGTAGTATTGAGCGTATTTAGTATTGCCTTTTAGACTGTCGACGAACCACTGATGTTTATCGGAGGTGTGATTCGGCACTAAATCCATAATAATCTAGATCGAATAATATTATTTAGATTAAATTGCCTCAAAACTCAAGCGACAATCTTAATTAGACTAAGAACCACGAATCATGCATTACTTTTATTCCAAGTTCTTTGGCCTTCTTCGTCAATGTCTCTAAATCCTCCATGGTTCCATAGTTTTCGTCAATTTTGCGGAAATCGGATATGTCATATCCGAAATCTACCATAGGACTCGCGTAAATCGGCGAAAGCCATATGGCTCCGATTCCTGCATCTTTGAAGTGATCTAGTTTGCTAGTTATACCTGTCAATTGATACATCCAATATAAACGTTTGGCGTATATTACTAAATTCAAAAGCTTAAAAAATTAGAAACACCCAATAAGATTTTGAAATTTTTAAACTCACCTTTCAAATCACCGATTCCGTCACCGTTGGAGTCCATGAAACTTCGCGGGTACACTTGATAGAACACTGTGTTCTTCCACCATCCCTTGTTCTTTATCTCGCCGGCTGCGAGACCGACGCAGAGCAAAAGGGCAACGCACCACCGTAAATACGACATCTTTCACTGCGAGCTCGTCACCGGTCTTGCAAATCTTATATAGACGTGAGCGAGAGAAAAAAATCACTATCGATACGCGCTATCTGTCAGCGGAAAGTATAGTTGCTCGAGCACTTCGTAAAAAACAGTTGACGACGTTTGTTTGTGTGATTGCATGTGACTCCCTTGAATCGTATATCTGTTTCCTTTTATTGCGCTTCAACGGCTATTGTCTGGAGGAAGCACGATGATCTGTCTTTCCACTGATTTTTACATCGCGGAGTGGGACGTTAGCACGGAAAATTCGTCATGAGAAAAACAATTGCCTAATATGTGAAACGTGCGCACTTCTACGTTGAAAATCGCGCCTCAACGAAACATGCGCGGCTCTGGATTTTTTAAATACTTTAGCCGCCGAGATAAAGCAGGTGTTGAACTGGTCATGCCGCGCTCGTATGAATAGTGATTTTTTCCAGTCGACATTTGACGCGACACTAGTCTAGGCAGCGCTTTGTCGCGTGGCTTAGAGTTAGCGCGACGCGCATCAGATACGTCGCCAACTAGATAAAAAAACAAAACAAACTGACCACAGAAGAATAATTGTAGCTACGACCTTGTAACCGCGGGGTTATGAATATATACATACAGACGCCACAATTCCACTAATCTAATCGGCCGCGGATTGCGAATCTAATCACCGGAAGATTACTTAGAGATCTGCAGGAGAATTGCGTCTATGCAGTTGCGGCCGACTGCACGAGATTCGCGATCCAGAAATTTTAGATTCGCGCAGTTGCGCAACGCTGTGATTGTTTCGTGAACTTGAGAGAAATACTCTTGTTTTGCTCGAAGTATATGTACGCGTTTCTCTGTGCGAGTATGCGAAAATAATTTTTATGTTGCCTTGAAATTACTTATAGATAGTGACTGATGAATGGAAAAAGTGATGGTTATCGAGTTAAATGGATTTTCTTTTTTTTTCATATAGATAGGGATTCTGATTGCGATTGCAAAAGTCGATCGACATTTGACTTAATGGATATGCAATTTCCGTGATTTTATTAATGTTGATTTTGTAGATAAAGGTTCGAACTACTAGTAACAATAGAGTAAGACACGTAAAAAAAACTTTATTACTTTTCGTAACCAAATTTACACGTGAAAACACATGGTAGAGTATCAGTTATGGTGATGAGCGCAATTAATTGGCTCTCGAAAATAAACAAATCACATTCCGGCATGAAAAATTATTTTGTACACATCGGATGTAATTAATCACGTAAGAGATTCGAGATAAGATTATAATTGCAATTTTTTTCTTTCAATTCACACAAATTTGACGGAAGTTGTTAAGTCGTCAGTTCCATTTCATGTTACATTTGTGTTCCTGCGATTGAACGAAAAATTGAAAAAAAAAATAATGATTCTCATTTAAATTGTTAGACAGAAACCAAATTTTTTGCTGTAACCATTAGCCGGCTTTGTTCGCGAACTGAAAATTTCTCGCAGTAGTTACGACAGAAAGCCTTTTCCCAAACAATTTCTAGATTTTCCTTTATCTCTTTCGTGGCGTCTTATCTTCTATTTTTCGTTACCGTCTGACGCGTTCAACGCATTTTTCTTATTTCCACTTTCATTTCGCGGCGCGCGCGCGCGTGATGATTCATTATGTAGTAGAAGGTATATAATCCGTTGGTCGCAAGATCCTGATCTCGAATTCAAAACTTCCTTCCAAGACTCTCCCGTCATTATTCGACTGCAGAGATCACCGGCGGCCATGAGGTAACAAACTCGATGCTCGCCATCTCGGCGAAGAAACTCGTTAAGTCGTCCCGGCATATCTTTCCTGGGTTTTAGCAGGTCGTGGCTTGCGGCGAGAAATTTCAAGTCTCGCCTCGGGTGTAAGTTAACGCAGCGCGCGCGTGTGCCTCTCATTTAGCCGGAATTCCCAGTTAGCGGGCTGGAAGTTCTTTTCCAATTAAATTAGCCCGCTCGTCGCGATTAAATGCTGCGCGTGGAGTCCTTCGTAATTGTTCGAGTCTGCTGCTTTGGAAACAAATAAATTTCGACTGTAATTGATCTGGTGTAGCCGTTGTTGCGACATTTCGTGGCTTATGAATTTAAATAAAATAGTAAGACAGTGTAGGTTTTATAAAATTTATTTTAATAACACACTAGAATAAAATTGTACAGGTGAAAAAGTTTGCGGTTACAAAAACTAAATTTAGCTTCGTTGAGTTCGCCTAATTTACAAACAAATAATCACTACTTCGTACATCGCTCGATACTCGTTCGAGTCGATGCATTGCCAAGCCGCGATTTATACGAGATACAGGCTTTGTACGAGGCATAATCGACGGAAAGCCCGCGCAATGAAGCCGTAAGACGCGAATGAGCGAATCGCGCCGACTGAGAATAAAACTACACAAGCGATATCCTTCTCTTAATCAACTAATTAGCAATATAAGGCAAAGAGCCGAGTATCCGCTACTTATCATTGGCGTTTTAATTAGAGTTAAGAGCTCGCCAGCTGTATCCCCCTTCTCGAACTCGTCTTCCACAGTAGTAGTATACCCGCGCGTAAATCTACTTTTGATCAGATTTGCGGGCGGTTATATACCTTCGCCCAGCTCTGCTTCTTGGCATCGCACTTTCTCCGCAAAAGTTGTCGATGGAAAATCGGTGATCGAGGTCGCGTCGGTGGGCGAGAAAAAAAGCCATTGCAATATCGCGAAATGATCTTCAAGTATAATAATAGGAAAAGCCGTAAACTATATCTGACAGTCTAATGAGATGGGATAAGAGTTTGAAAACAGCCGGTCGCCTCCCGCCAGCGTTCGAACAACGGTCGGATTCGAAATTCACCGAATTCGTTTTGCAGCGCTATGTAGTCGGATCGAAATTTGAGGTTCGGTGATGGACGATTATATACTCGACTGATGACTGCAGAATATATGACATTTCGCAGTCGGCGGTTGTACAGGTGGCCGTGTACGATGATGATTCGAGCGGGAGAGCTGGGCTTCTAGCGCCGATTGCTCTAGGCGGGGCTAACGAAAATTGAAGCGCTGCGCTCCGGAATCTGTGCAGCCGTCGTGTGTACCTTTTGCCTAAAATAGAAAATTAAACCTTGAATTAGGCAATGTGCATATATAAATTTTCGTTATGAAAAATATAAAATGGATAAAGGTATAAAACTTGGAAATATCGAACAGCAACAATCGCATGAAAACAAGGTATAGACGAGTATAAGCTATATAACTGTAGCGTAGAACAGCTCGCGCCTGAATCACGAATTCGATTAAACCCAACAGAATTACGAGCGACGCAATTCCGAGTTGCGCTGGCGTACATACGCGCGCGTGTGCGTCAATAATAATCCGAGTGCATTAAGCCAGTCTTTGCTCGGCGCGATTCCTCGCGCTGCTGACCGACTGAGCCCTTAAACAGAGCCAGGCCTGCTTCTATCTCTCTCTTGCCATTACGTAATTTGCGTCGCGTATAAAGTCCGATTTCAGCCGGTCGTGTATAGGCCGATAGGCGCTCTCTCGCGCTGCTGAACGAAGCGCGAATAACGCGATAACGCCGGATAAGAAGCGCTTATGCTGATTAGCCGTGAGTGGAGCATCAGCCAGTCGCTCGCTCGGTTCTCTTACCGCGATTGCTTGGTTTAACGAGGTACGTCTCTCGAGCATGGCTGGGTTTTGATTTTCATGCAAATCGTTCTCTCTTTATTTTTTATCTTTATTTCGAGGAGTTGGGAATGGACATTTGTGCAAACTTGGGATCGCAGTTGGATGACGTGCTTCGAGAGTTTCTCGAGGTGTAAAGTAAAAGAAACGAGAAAGTTTATCGGATACTAAAAAAGCGTACTCACCCGACTCGATGCTTGACATCAGATGTAGTGTGGTAGAGCTGCAGCTCGGATGAGGCATTCTCGAAAGCTTGCAAATTTACAGTCACCGGGTGATACGCGAAGTTTACCACCACGTAAACCGACCTCGCACCTTCGAGCGTCCTGAAATTACGAGGCCGCGTCGTAAAAATGGAATTCTTATTTATATGACGGATGTTTTATGCGGGAGAGGCACTTTATATTCATTTTTTTTTCATCTGTTTCAGTGAAAAGTGATCGCGGGGTTGATGCGTTACGATGAAAATTACCTCGCGAAAGCGAAAACTTGGTCGTTCAGCAATTTCGTGCTCAGATATCCGTCCTTCACTGCTGGCCATTTCCTCAGATCTGTGATTTTCAAGAAGGACTTGTAGTTCGACTTGACCGCGGCTTTCTGAGCAACGAGGTTGATTTTCTTGTAATTGTCGTTGACGCGGAGCCAAGTCCTGGGGTTGGTCGAAAATCCTGAAAATTGAAATTCAATCAGTCTTATCGTTCTTAAAGAAGCGAGGCACAAACCAGTTTTTGCACGCTGTTTGATCAATTCATTTAAATTTAACGTATTATTCACGCTTAAAGTGAAAATCTTCCCGTTCTAAAACAACCAAGCAGCGAACTCCCCTCTTGATCTACCCCCGCAAAGCAAACATCTCAATCGCCGTGAGCAAACACGTCAGCGCGTTTATCTCATTAACATAGTCAAAGCCATCGGATTTTGTCTCACCAGCTGAAGTGGTAGCATCCCACTGGAAGGGTGTCCTGGCAGGATCACGCGACGCCCTCTCGTAACCGGATTTCCCGGCGTTGCAGCCCTGGGGATCCTGAGTCTCCTCCCAGGACAGCCAGGTGTCCTCCATGCCGATCTCCTCGCCGTAGTAGGTGACCGCTACTCCCGGAAGCAACTGTACGATGGTTGTGATGGCTGGAGCTAAGTCAGTGTCGAAGCGAGTAGCCAGTCGTGGTTTGTCGTGATTGCCTGCCTTTGGGTCAAAGAGCGTTTGATTAATGCTGATTGCGTTGTGTATAAGGTAGCGAGTTCTCTATTTCGTTTGGGAACGATGTCTCGACTTTTTCTACCGCGCGGACTAATTACTCGGTTTCCTACCCATGTGTTCACGAGAGAATGACTATTACACTTACCACCCAGTTGGGTACGCTGTTGGGAGGCGAGTTACTCATCCAAGAGTCGACGAGGCTCTTGATTTGGCCTGCACTGCTGGACTTGTCGGCGGACGTGATGAAGGCAAAGTTGAACGGGAAGTGTGCACCGTACTGGTAGTACTTCATGGTCTTCTCGGTATCGGTGTAAGCTTCGATCATCATAACGCAATCCTTGTACTCGTCGACTACTTCGCGCCACTGACGAACCATCTCGTAGGTCTCGTGCAAGCTGTTGGTGTAGATGTGATGGGTGTAGCCGTAGTCCTCTGGGTCGTTGGTATTGCCACTCAGGGGTTCGTCACGAAGGTCCTCTACTTCCATAAGGTGGGGCACTGCGTCCATGCGGAAACCGTCGACGCCTTTCTTCATCCAGAATCTCAGGACGTTCTGTTGAGAATTTTTTTTATATTTTACCTTTTTTATAGTTTATTTTTACGTGAAATAAAGATACCATGGGTGCACTTTTTTTGACATTTGATATACTAAGAAAATGGAACACACAAACTGGTGGTGTGTGCTTTTAAAATCGATAAACTCTTCCAGGCTATTTCAAAATATCAAATGAAAATTCTTTCTTTGTGTAAAAAAGTTACCTTCATCTCCTCGACAACGACCGGGTTGCGGTAATTGAGATCCGGCTGTTCCGGGGCAAATTGGTGGAAATAGTAAGCCTGTCGCTCTTCATTCCACGTCCAAGCAGATCCGCGGAATACGCTGACCTACGATACGCCCAAATACGATTAAAAATAACGCAACATTTCTCTCTCAAAAATCAAGCAAAGCACAAATCCATCAACGAAAATTACCCAGTTGTTTGGTGGTCTACGGACACCGTCGACGATTTTGCCCTCGTGCCAGATGAAGTAGTCTGTGTAGGGTTCGATTTTCTTCACGCTCTTCTCGAACCACACGTGCTTATCGGAGCTGTGGTTGGGCACGAAATCCATGATCACTTTGAGCGACAGATTATGGGCTTCTTCGACCAGATCCTCGAAATCTTTCATTTTGCCGTAAACGGGGTCGATACTCAGGAAGTCGGAAATATCGTAGCCAAAGTCCACCATGGGACTCGGGTAGACCGGAGAGAGCCAAAATGCATTAAACTTTGAGTCAACCAGGTGCTGGAGTTTGCTTTGAATTCCTGGAAAATAAATCAGCCAGATTTGAGAGGATGTGTCAACGCGCGTGGACATGTCGACAAGCAATCATTAGCGCCGAGCGAAAACAATGCCGCAAATCTTTTCAATGCGCCCTTTCAAAGCCTCTCTAAATTGCGGTCTTCACGCAAAAAAAAACCTCGTAAAATATTCAGTTCCCCCTTTCATCGAGTACAAGCGGTCTTTACACGAACGTTCGCCCACTGCAGCGTCGAAAAACGAAAAACGAAAAATTACAGCGATTCTCGAGCTCGAACGCAGACGTCAAAAGCATATACGCATTCCAGGCGCCCCCCCCCCCCCCCCGCAAGCAATAACACGCTCTTCGTCGCTTCGTGCTCGCGCCGAGGCATTCGAGCGTCGTCGATTCGTCAACATCCCGCCGACAGATCGTTCAATTATTCAGGCCACCGCTGGCTCGTTTTTCGAGTCACCTTTTCCACCCATCCCCCGCACGATTCTCCTTTTCCTCGAATTCTCGACGCACGCGAGCAATTATTTTCCTATTGGCTCGAAATATTTGTCAAGGTCGCGACTGCCGAGCGTGTGTACGCGTGTATATAGCTATAGATACCTACGTCCGCACTACTCCGACGATTAAAGCGCGCGAGGGAGTTTACGGCGTAAACGTTAGCGCCACAGCAGCGGATAAACAACAGCAGCAGCTTTCAGGTCATCGGATTTCCTCCGCTCAGTCGAGCAGCGAGAGGATTACCTGCTGCTCTACGCGCGGATGATGCTTTACGCGTTGCGAGAGAATCCCGAGCTAGTCCAAGTGAGGTGTTAAATGGGCTTGATTTCGATTATCGATGCTGATGCCCGTTTCGATCAGGTTTTCGTAATCGGTACATTTCACATTGTAAACTATAGCTTAAGAGAAAAATTAGTTTAAAAAACACCACGTGTGCTGGCGAATATCGAGTGCCGCTGGCAGATGCAAAAGATACGCGTGGAGGGAGCACCCGCGCGTACGCCATTGTCTTCGCGTCTATTTTCGTCGCGGTAATAGCACGTACGTAGACATATAGATGTACATACGCGTGCGCAGACTCTGCGCGCGCTATAGATGCGTCGTGTGACGCATCGAACGAAGGGACAATTTTTATTAAACTTTTTTTCTTCCCGCGGACGTTGAGGAGAAAATAGAGAGCGAATGGATATGCGTACACAGCGTGAAATGAGGAAAAAAATTGAAAATAAAAGATGAGATAAACAGCTGTTTATAATTTGGATATGTGCGATTCGAGCTTTGGTCAGAGATACTTGAGATTAGATAGATCGTCGAAGTTTTGAAATTATGTACCTCATGCGATTGTTTAATATCGCTAACGAACAACCACACACGCGAAGTTAAGCTTGCATATTGAAAAGCTGCTGTAATCGATAAAGAATGCATAATTTATGTGGTGTGCTACCTTTGAAGCTGAAACGTTAGTAATATGAAGATATTCATGATTTACATGTAGTTATGTGAATGGATGTTTTGTTTTGAATATTGAGTAACCGCGCAATTAACGGTAGCGACACATAAATAACGATAAACAGCCTTAAATAAATAAATAGCGTACGTGCATTATCACCGAAAAATGCATCAGATCTATATCTCCAGACGCGCGATAAAAAGCATTATCGATTATTTCAAATCCTCTTCGAAGAGACGATTCAACAGAATATCGAAGAGCATAATCTTCCCTTTTGAATTTTCAAGAGATATGCTACAAATCGCAGTTCAAAATTCATTCAAAACTGCATATTCATCGATTACCACTCAAATTAATCTTCTTCGCGCATTTTGCTTAAAAAACACACGCCTCCAGATCAGCAAACATAAAATTGCATCTAAAATCGTCCGCGGAGAGTCGAGCCAGCTCAGCCGCTATCGTCTCTTAATTGCCAAAATGACGCTGAATCGGAGCTTGGATCACGACGATAATGTCGTTTTCGCGTTTCCACGATCGCGCGATTCGAACAGCGACTGACATCCACCCCCGTCTACTGACATATTCGCCGAACTCTACTATACTGCGGCTACTCGATTAGTCCGCGACGCCAAGGCTCAATCTCGCGGGCGACTATCACCGCCCGTCAATCTACTGGATGAGAGAGAGAGAGAGAGAGAGAGAGAGAGAGAGAGAGAGAGAGAGAAAGAGAGAGAGAGAGAGAGAGAGAGAGAGAGAAAGAGAGAGAGAGAGAGAGAGAGAGTGAGAGAGAGAGAGAGAGTGAGAGAGAAAGAGAGAGAGAGAGAGAGTGAGAGAGAGAGAGAGAGAGAAGAGAGGAACTGTACAGGCGAGAGCCACTGCTACACGAGGACTCCCAAGAGACCGATTCGAAGTTTCGCACTCGCGATAAAATTTCCATCAGCGTGTATACCGCGAGAGAGATTGAGAGGGGAAAAAGCGTCGCTTGGCTGTGTGGATTTTTTTTTCAGCAGTGGCTTTTAGCCAGATTGGACTTTAATAATGCAGGAGCGTGATTGTTTTTGGAATTTACAATGCGACTGCGGCTTGATTGCGATTATTCGTATTCGTTGTTTTAGTTTGGAGAAAAGAAGGAAAGACTCCTAACGATTTTTTGATGGGCTTATGATTCGGTTCAAGAATTGATTGCTGTAAGCGGCATTGTGATTAGCCGCCGTTTAATCGTCGTTTGTAAGGGAATATTAATATCTTAATAGGCGTAAACATTGTGTGTTACAAACTTCCGTAAACTAATCTCTGATGCAAAATCCCCGTGAATAATGCATGTGAACTTTAGATATTACACGCAGTGGATTTCAGACACACACTTTCTGTGTACATAATTTAGTCGCAGAGGTGAGGTCGCCTATAAATAAACAAGAAATGTGCATATATTTGAGTCCATGCATAAAGAAATAATATTATCTATTTAGCAAAAAAATGCACTTGTTAGAAAATTACAGTGTTGCTTTCGGTTAGTGCGTATTGCTCATAAACATTATAGTCTAATAAGCTTGAGTTCAATAGACGACAAAATATAAGAAAATAAAATATCGTAGAGACATCTCAAGCGGTCGTGAATGCGAAAGTAGAAAATTTTGAGAAAAACTCACCTTTAAGATCTCCAATCCCGTCGCCATCACTGTCCTTAAAACTTCTCGGGTAAATCTGGTAAAGAGACATAGATTTCCACCATCCTGAGTCTGCGCAAACTCCGAGGAAGAGGAGCGCAAACGTGTTAAGAGCGACGACAGCTCTCATGTTTTCCTGCCAATAAAAATCGTCGGATAAATTGAGTTTATCAGATGAAAATGTCTCCGGACCGAGTAAACCTTAAGAAAATCGTGGACGAAATATTCACCGCGCTTCGAATTGTAGATTTATTAGATTAATCATGCTACTCTACATTAAACTCGATAAGAATTACTAAGAAATTTACTATAAAAAAGTCCAATATGCAAACGACACCTTTGTACGATTAAGTTGAAAAAAGCAACGTAAAATCACTGACACGGAACGTTATTTGTAAAATAAAATCAATATTTACCGCTCTGAGGTAGAGTGCGTGGGATTGTCAACCTTTTTCAGCCCGCAATGCTTTTCGTATCGCACCAGAGATGGCCACTAACTATCGGGCGCACACATTTCATCTTTTTATAACGTCACCAAACCCGACAAAGAGGGGATATTTGTTTTGTTTTCCGTGAGTGTTATCCATCGCGCACATCGCACAGCAACTGTGCCTTTCATTTGTTCAATTGATTTCTAAGATTTCATTGTGCGGCTGATAAATTCCTTTTAAATCAAACGAGCCGATGAAAAAGATTTTGTTTTTAAAATGCGCTTGTTATGTAAACGTGGAACTGCGTCATTATTTCTTTTGAATGTCCAATAAAAATCTAACGAGCAATTAGCGGCGATGTACGGCATAATAAACAAATTACCCGCAACACTGATATTTCAACGTGAGGACCTTCTTTCTTCGAAATCGCGAATATAAACCAAACTTGGTACATCATCAATTTAAGTCATTACTGGCAGACAATCCCACCGAAAAAATCCGATATTTTGGTCAATCTTATCTCACAACGAGCCCCTTCAAGAATGTGTCTCGTTATCTTCCGTATCTCCGAACACTAGCGTCGCTGTAGTTCGTTAACTCTATCACATACCGGAGCACAGGAATTTTCAGCCTCGAAAGAATCGAGCCCACCATACAGGTGTATACACTTATATACGCCGCTCACGCGTGGGGTCCATCTCGTCGCACTGATTATGACACACAAAACCGTCAATCGTACGAGTGGCAGTACCTATATCGCGGCGCCAATGACGACACACCCACCGACCGGTTCTCTCGCCGCCTGAACTATCGGAGAAGTATATATATGCCCTAGAGTATAGATCTGTGCAGATACGACCTTCGGAGCTTGATGTCGACGGGCTAGAAACGCGTGTCGCGCGGCTAGTGGTCAAGGGGTCTGGCGTTACGAAAAACAAAAAAAAAATGTCCAGATAACAATCTCCCGCGGCATAGGTACAGAAAGAAAACGTGACCGAGTTTTCGAACTCGAGTGTACTGCGAGATTGTAGTTTTGATTTATCTGCGCGGGAAGAATGTAGGTCCTCGGCGAATTTTTTTTTCTTTCGATCGTTCGATCTTCCAGTTGAAATCGAATTCCAATGTCGGCTGATCCGTAGGCTTGATTAGCCGATTGTGTTGGGTTAGATAAAATATTTTTATTTGACTTTTTCGTGTACTTTTTAATAGATCTCCATCTGTTGCATCATTTTATCTTCTGTAGATAAAATAATTTCATGAACAACGTTAATTTAAGCATTCGAGTGTTAGCGAGCGAAGAATGCAAGCTCTTTGAAAATACATTCAATTATTGTCGTCGTTAGCTAAAGTTAGAATAAAGCGAAGGCGTCATAATCGCGTCTCAAAATATAGACACAATGCAATTAGCCGAGTTCCGCGCGAGAAACATTCAAAACAAATATCAACAAGAAAACTCGCCTCGTTAATTTTTAATCTCAGGAATTTACAAACATACCTCAGAAAGCGGTGTCTTACGCAAGCGCTAAAATTTATGCACTGAGCTAACGCCTGAAAGCTCTTCCGCGGCTCACTAAATATA
The DNA here is from genome assembly GCF_009193385.2 of Nasonia vitripennis. Lineage (NCBI taxonomy): Eukaryota > Metazoa > Arthropoda > Insecta > Hymenoptera > Pteromalidae > Nasonia > Nasonia vitripennis. The sequence goes on along the minus strand of NC_045758.1, from coordinate 4,561,799 downwards.
CAACCAAAAAACACTAATTCGCTTCGCCGTCTGCGTGTGTGATCCGGTCCAACACCAAGATTAATAGAGTATAAAAGTGTCTAAGATTGTTTTAGGTTATGTTTGAAAAAATAAAAATCGCCACGCTCTCATCCGCGCCAGACATCTAAGAATAAAGCTTCGAGGTATAAGCGCATCTCTCTCTCTCCCGACCAATGTTGCAATGTCAACAGTATTAGCTATAGGAGCGATCTTCGAATTTAGAAAACTAATTTTAGAAATGCAATGTGCCGTATTAGTAGTATCATCGTCAGTGTTAACGTTGAGAAGTACAGTGACCAACAGACCTGACAGTTTTCAAATCTCTCTACATCATATTATTATACAGACACGAAAGAAATGCTCAATAAAAAGTTGGGATTCGAAGGTATGTGAATCAAACTATTCTTTACTTGTCAATTTTTTCCTGATGTAATAATCACCAAAATTTTGTTGGTACATCAATTGTTCGCGGATAAACGGATGCATCTCGTTCCATTAAGATATCACCATTTCCGATGCGAGTCAAACTCGGATGCGGCCGCGCCTGACGAATAATAAGACAACGAGTCTGCGCCACAGTAGATATGGCTTCGCTCGAGCCATCCGCAAGTAACTTTCAGCTGCTTCTCGAGCTATATGTATTTCCTCTCCTTCTCTCAACCGGCGATCTATTATTCAGAACAGGATTACGGAGCCAACGAGGGGCGAAATTCACGTGATACGGAATTACTTAACAATTTTCTTTCTTATCCCGTTCACGTATAGGGACGACAAACTTTTTTTTCGACCGGACAAGGGAACAATCCCCGAAAATACGATTCCATGTATATAGTGACATCAGACTCGGATTGGAAGCTTCTTTTATTTGTGGATTCTGCGAGAGAACGTAGGCCTCTGCCTAATTTTCAATTGTTCTACTAAAAACTTTCTGTTTCTTTCTTCTCGTTTTATACAATACGATGTCTTTGTCTATGCTAGAAAATTGTAATATTCTCGTTTGGTAAGCACTTGATAAATTTAGTATGATCGCGAAGAAATGATCCTGCAGTTTCTGCTAGAGAATAATGCCATTTTTACAGCCGGCTTAAAGCGACGTCATTTAGAAGGGGCTCTCATAATTTGATTTTCATAGTAATTCATGTGAGGCGCGTGATATGAATACTTACGGGCAAAAGCATTTAGCCTCACTGACCTGGTCTGCCATTACTCAAAACGTAAAGTTTTTTTGGCTAGTTTCTTTATCATTGTCGTGTTTTATCATCGATTGTGAAATTTCTTAATAATTTATTGCGATCCGAACTCTCATCGATCGCTTTTTATTGCGCGGAGTATCAAACTAATCCGAAAGCCCAATATTTTCAATAAGCATTCGCATCGCTTCTCGTTGATGTATTTTGTGAATAAAAATAAGTAATCCATATGAACTGCGTTGCAAACTTTATTCAAATTAATCGATTTTTTAATTTTATAAACTCTGAAACTCATTTTAACCGTAAAAAGTACAAAATTCCTCAAACAAATCCGCACAAATGCGTCAAAGATAAATACGGGCTATCAGTAGTATAGGGCAGGACACTATAATACAGCAGCAGGACGACGACAGGCACACTATCGACTCGTCCGCATTGCTTCGTGCAGGAGTCGCGTCGCGTAGCTTTTCTCTTAGCAGCACGCACTGCTGCGGCAGAAATTGACAGCGGCGGTGCTGGTGGTCAGTCCGGCCGGTATACAGCCCGCCTAATTTAGTATGCGGAAGGCGGTCCACTTCGTCAGAGATAACAAATACAACGACGCTCTGAAATGCTATCCCGGCGTGTGCGGCGCGCATGCAAACGCTCGGGGCATGTGCATAAAGTGTGCGCTCGCGCGCGAGAGGGATGAAGTGCAGGGCAATGCGGCTATACAGCTATAGCTAAAGGCCAAATAGCCGCAGCTTGATTAAGCAGTCCTCGGGGAATTACTATATAATACCTCAACCGCGCTAATCAATTCCGAGACCTTTTCCGATACCTTTTTTTTGTCTAGGTAGGAAAGAAGAGAGACGATAACGAGCTTCGAGAGCGCGAAAAGAAACAAAGGAAAAAGGGCGCAGTCAGCAGTAGTAGCGAGAGATTTCGCTGCGCTCGATAAAGGCGAGCATAAGGACAGCAGGCGTTAAGCAGCCATCCGACGAATACCGGAAACAATTACAAAACGCAATAACGATCTCTCGCTGTGTGCGTAAGTCAAACTGCCGATACAATCGCTGTATGGATGCACCGGCTGCGTTTGCTACGATTAATCGTAATTTTATGAATTTTAATTCTGGAGTAATTATTATGCTTCAGCGATTTCACCGTCGTTGAAGCCAATAGCTCGATGAAAAAGCGTGTGGAGGGGAGAGGCAGATAAACATTCGTGTTTTGTTCAGAACTCGATTGTTGAAAGATGTCGTACGTTTGTTACAGTCGTTAATTGAATAATTATCTCTCATTGTTGAGTCAAAGTGTAAAAACAATCAGCTTCACCTGAACCACGCATTACCGCATAAAAGAAACACCGCACGTTATCCGCAAAAAAGCATCGCGCAGTTCGAGTAATAGCCCACTCATTGTATATCTGCTCACCTCAGTAAAATCACAATTCATTCCCTCGCTCTCTCTCTCTCTCTCTCTCTCTCTCTCTCTCTCTCTCTCTCTCTCTCTCTCTCTCTCTCTCTCTTTCAGCTGCATCGTTCGTCACCTCCGATAAAAATTCAAATCTCCGTCGCAAGCGCGAAACAACGAACCGTGAAGCTCGACTACACGCTATAAAGCACGCGCTTGCTCTCCTTTAAATCCCTCTCGCTCATCTTATTTTTCGCCTTTTCACGAGAAATCGCGCCACTTTGACGGGGTGATTGAGTTACGAAGTATCCCTCGAGCGTTCGTAATTAAACGTGCATCTCTCACTCTCCCTCTTTCTTCCCACCGAACCAAAGTAGGGGACGAGAGAAAGAGAGAGTGGGAAAAAAACTACGAGTGGGAGTAGCGAAACTTGCGGACTTCTTCTGGCGCGCGAGAGAAGCGATATATCGAAGGTGGGAGGGGCCGAGGTACATTTGTAATACGACTTATTGCCGTCAGTTCTTCTTCTTCCTAGCAGGAGTTATTTGTTTTTTTACGACTTATCCGCTGAGCACCAGCAGCTGTCAGTGTGTATAAGGAAAAAGAGAGAAGCTTGCGAAAAATTTAGCCGCTGTGTGTGTGTGTGTGTGTGTGCGTGTGTGTGTCAGTCGATAGAGACAGAGTGAGGACGTATAATAGCTATTGTCCACCTTGCGTGAGAGGGAAAAAAAAGTTTTTTTTCGTCAACCGAGAGGGGGATTCTAGGTGAATTCGGGTCAGAGGGAGGAAGGCGGCAGCGACCGAAGTAGTGTTTAAATCTTGGGGATTAGGATTGAGCTTTGTCATAATAGAGCGTGAGCCAGCGGTATTAATCACTGAAATAAGAGAGCGATGCTATTCGTAATGAGAGATTAGATCATAAGTTATGCAATATTCGGGCATGAATTTTCGATGAGGCGAAATTTTAATTTTCGAGCTTGGTATCTTTTTTCATCGGTTAAAAAAATACTCGGCGAGCTTTGTTTTCCTTTGGAGAAGCTTTTTTAATGAAAGTTCTTTGTTTTCCTTTTTTAACTTCTGTGTACGCTTTCTCAAGACTGTGGTTCAATTTGTATTAAATTTAACAAATACTTTAGAAATTAAATTTATATTCTTGCATCAGCAGAATCAGACTTGTCATTTTAAAAGAACCGACCATTCTAACAAATTCTGTACTTTAATAAACTTTTCACTAGAAAAAAATCCAATCATCGTAATAACACCGAGATCCCGTACTAACGCAGACGTCCTGTTTCATTTACTCGTTTAGCCAAAAATAGTCCCCCTGTATACAGTCTCTCCCCGAACTCGTCCCTCCGTCGAAGAACTCAAAAAGAGACAAATCCCTCTGACGAGCCTCGCGTAATCCGGAATTCACTCTCCCCCTTTACATAATACGGCGAAAAAAAAGACGCAATCGCTCGCGCGCATCTTATCAATCCTCGCTCGCGCAGTAAATTTCACGAGGATAGAACAGGCGCTGCGGGTCAAATCCTCGCCTGGGGGCCACACACACACACACACAGGGTAAATCCAGGGGCTTTCCCTCTCTCTCTCTCTCTCTCTGTCTGTCTCTCTGTCTCTCTCTCTCTCTCTCTCTCTCTCTCTCTCTCTCTCTCTCTCTCCCTTCTCCCTTCTCCAGGACAGAAGAATTCCGAGTATCCTCCTCCTGCAACGCCAGGTGCGTGCGACGTGGCGGGAGCGTCACTGAAACTCGGCCGCGGCCCGCGATAATCAATATCCAGGTGCATAGAGCTGCTGCCGCACTACCCCTGCGAGAGAAACCTGCGCGAGGTTGTTGTGGAGAGCTGGAAAGAATGCTGCGACGGACAGGTTGCCGGCTTTTTTGGAGAGATGAAGGCGTTAAATTTTATGGGGGTATATGTTAAGTTCGGTGAAAAGATTACTTTCTTCCCCTCCCGAGAAAGAATTTTTTTTAAGTTCAAGGGTATGTGTCGACTTTTTTTCTTGGGCAGATTTAATATTATTTCAAAAATTCTTCTTCTGAATTCGTTGAATTTACGTTTATTTCGCTGGAAACTTTTTGTGTGTACTTTTACTTTGAAATTTATAATTTATTTCCAGCTTCTGGAGGGGAGTGAATGTTTGAGAGTGAAATTCATTTTGCGCTGCCGAGTTTTCTCTGACTCTGACTCTGAGCAAACTTCAATTTTACTGAAATCAAAAATACAGTTGTGAATTCCACTAATTTTAAATCGTTAACCTAGTGATCACTCAAAATAACAACCAGATTATTGTTATCAGCGAATGTATATTGGCAGCGCCAGACGAAAACACAATATCGTTAATTATGATCAATATTATTATCAAGCGCACAATTAATTGTCATGCACGAGTTCCAAATTCATACGAGCTCTCTCCCTCTCTCTCTCTCTCTCTCTCTCTCTCTCTCTCTCTGCAGAGTCTTAAATTAAACATAAATAAACATGGCGCAATGTTTACTCGATCATGGTAGGCTCTCTGTAGATAAAATAGTGAACGAGTGATAAATTAACTCGAACTTAATCAGATATTTTTTACGAGCAGCCTTACGGACTTTCTAAAAGCGCGCCAGCTTTTATTTCCTTTTTGAAATCCTTTCCCAGCTGAGCCAACCGTGTCATACAGGTCGTGTTGTTCTGCGCTCCTCGAGAATTATGGTACACGTTGGCTACATGATTTAGGGAACAATAACATGCACGGCGTGTGAACAATAATTCTCGGAAAACAGCGCTACTCCAGCCATGTACAGCCTGTGTAAATGAGTAAAAAATTGATAAAGCTGTACTTCCGTACTTTGTCTATTACGAAACTGGAAACTCGCTTTTTCAATTATTTATTTTCGCTGTATTCACAAAACGTTATAAAACAAGCTGAAAATTCGATCATCTTGCGTAACGTTTCGTGGTCGATAATTTAATATACTTATAGCCGCGAGGCATTATATAAATGTGCATCTTAATTATTTTAATCCGGACGAAACAGCGAGGATGGCTGGGTACAATTATTTTAAGAGGTCTGAGCATCCTGCAAGTACACGCATATGATTTTATCTTATCCGCTGCGATAATCTTCGATAAAGAAATAGTTCCGATATTGTTGGAATATTCTAGAAATGAAATCATACAATATAATTACAAGGAATCGTACACCGGAATCTACTTGTACTTCGATGCATAAGTCACGCCTTTTGTCAATGACAAAGAATATAGTAGTCATATTTTTTGAATCGCATTTCTGAAAACACTCGGAGTAAGCGCTTTTGGTATCGATTCACATTCATAACGATTTCATGAAGAACCTTATGCTTTAATGATTAAAAATCATATGCTTTATTTGACTGACGTGATGTTCCATGCATGAGCAGATTACAAAGAAAAAATGGTAGGGGAAGCTCGAGTCTTTAATCGTTAATCTAATGCCTCTAATCGATGAATCGCTGTTGCTGCTTGTAATTCCTTCGACATCCACGTCAGTTTATAAAAGACGCTCTTGTTCCTCTCACTTATGTCGCGCGAAAATCATTTGTTAGTTATCAAAAAGCTTGATGTACGAACGACATTTAATCAATAATCGGATCATAATATAGCGTGTAGAGACACGTTTCATACAATCACTGACGATGAGTGAAATTTGAGTCTGCATAAATCCGGTATTTTTGATTATACCAGTTGGGATTTTTTTTTTTTTTTGAAAGAAAGGTTTATCGTTTCATCGTAACATTCGATGCACAAAATTGACAGATTTCACAGGTCGTGATAAAAAAGGAAAAGATGTTAGGTACAAGATTACTGCGATGAACGTTTGTCTATTTTATGAAACACTGCTTCAAACTTCCGTGCAGATATAGATGCATGATAGTCCACAATCTCATAAAAAAGCATACGTACTTTTATCTTTATTATTAACAATTAAATCTCAATGCCAGACGTGCGTATACAAGTTCAATTTCAGTACACACAACCATTTCGTTCGACAACATTAATAAATAAAAGCGAGCAAACGAGAAAATGTCAACATAGCTAAGCCTCACAATCAGCAACTTCACTCGGGCTTCCAGTTTCATTGACAGAAAAATCAATGATCGCGATGTGGCCGATAAAATTAAATTTTATGTAAATCGTGTATACACGTATACGCGCGAGGGCTTGCGGGAGTGTATCGCGATAGCATGCGCCCACGAAATGAAGATGTATGATACCTTGTTTTTCTAAAGTTACAAGAAAAGCCCAATCTGATAAAGTGGCATGGAGTGAGCTCCGGATAGTAGATAAAACAAAAAGGCGAGTATCGACCGACGCGCTATCGTTTTCATAGATAAAAGTGCACTTTACGCGGACGAGTGCAAGCTCGATATATTATTATCAGCTTTTATGTGTGCTCGAGGATGTTCCTCGTATACGAAAGCTATTCGATTCGAAAACAATTACTTTCCGGTTTGAAATTGAAAGGGTCGAGGAACAAATAGATGATCGTAAAATTTCTCGAGATTATGATTTTTAAGAAGTTATTCATTTTGTGAGATATAAAGAATACAGAGTCGTTGTGAGAAATGAAACTTTATCGCTGCATAATAAAGTTTATTATCCGACGAAGTAGAAATCACACGGTGTTTTTGAATGTGTGTCTCGTTATAAGTAAAGTATAACACCTTTATTAAACTTGTATATAGAAGCTTTACACGGACGCTTTTATAACTTCACCAAAAGTGTAATCTTTTTCGATCGCAAGTTCGTAAATGTGCAGCAGATATTTTATATTATCATTTTTTGTTTTTCTTTGTCCAAACAAACACTTGAACAGAAATAATCTGCACGCATCAAAAAGCATACAATCAGGTAAGCAATATACAATTAACGAAAAAATCAATACACAGTCTTTCAACAAATAAAAGATCATAAAGCATCTAGTGTTCAGTTGTAAGCTAATAAAAATATTATAAGTGGTTTTAATCATTCTAATCGTAGCGAGAAAGAAGTTTTATGAATCTCAACCTGATAAGATTCAAGACTAATAAATTGTAATCTTGCGCGTTACTAAATTGGATATAAGGAATCATATTATTGTCATAATTTGAAAAATTCCTTTTAGATTGTATAATATGCAGTTAAATAATCGATTAATAGCTTTGCTATTCTTTCTTTCTCACTTATCATCAAAAAATAAAATAAAAATAATATTTATTTTCAACTTTTCTGGGAATTCAACTTATTTCTCGGATCGGGCGGTTCTGAAGCGTTGATTAATGGTGAAGAGAAGTTGGAAGATCCCTGAACTGTAAGCGAAATCTTGTTTCATTCAATTCCCAGGACGTTAGAAATCAAAGAAAAGATAGGCGAGAGGTAACGCGCAATATTCGAACAAAGTAAATAAGTTGTTAACAAACGGTGATTCATTAGTATTGTTCCAGACATAAATTACGCTTCGTCGATTATTCTGAAAAGTGTTCATTCAAAAGAATCTTGAAAAATGTAATATTATAAGAATGAAGTCATACAATGTTTTCCAAAGCAAAAAAAAGCATTTACAAGTGTTATTACCGAACGATAAGTATATAGGATTCTAATCTGACATAGTTTCACGTAGATTAGATTTGTTTCGGAAAAATTTTTAAAGACCAAAAAGTTTTATTTCTTCGAAGAAATTACACAGAACTTGGAATATACTCCTCAACGGCGGAAGCCATGAACGTAAGAAAAAATACTAATCTTCAAATACGACAACTTTGCAAAAGACTTTCCGTCAAAGGACGTATATCCAGTATAGGCGAAATCCTCCAGGCTTCCCAGGCATTTAAAACCAATTGGCTCCCCTCGCTTCCTGAATATCTCCGCTACGATGATTCCAAACGAAGGGCTTTAGCGTCGGCTCCGCCGTGGATCCCGGAAAAAATACAAAATCGCGTCTAGTCCTCGTCCGCCCACGAGAGGAAGAAGTTCGCAGTAGCCTTGGCTCCAGTCAGCCGGGAAAAGCTCAGGGCTGAGCGAGAGAGCGAAACAGAGCCTAAGAAGGGATAGAAGGAGAAGAGAGCGAGAGAGAAAGCCTGGGGCTAATTTCTCGATCCATTACGCTCGGAATTGCTCCGCCGCTGCGAATTCTCCCGTATATATGATCTATCAGCGGCAACCGGAACAGCAGCGCAGGTCCGGTATATCTCGACGCGGAAACGTCAGCAGCAGTTCCGACGACGACGCGTCGCGGGGAGAGCAAGATGACGCGAGACTCTGGCACGGCAGCGATTTTCATCAGCGAATTATGCGTGACTCGAGCTGCATTCCGTGAAAACCGCGCGCTAGCACGTCCGGACATGGTGTGGAGGGAAGAAGAAGAAGCCGCAAGCGTACGTGGGAATACGAGATTTTCCGGCCTTTTATTTGCGGCTCGACGTGGGGGGCGAGTTTCTTGACTTTTCGTACTTTTATTAGTTTTTGTGCGGATATTGTGTTTTATGAACCCAGAAATTTTATTTATGATATAAGGTCTTTTTTATAAATTTGCAGAAATTCCAGCCAGCTAAAGTAGAATTTATTTACATGAAAATCGCAATTTATACACGCATCCTTGAGCGTGAGCGCATGAAAAGTTTAATCAAAATGAAAGGACTTTCTAATTTTGTTTTCTTCGTCAAAGGTAATTGTTGATGAAAGACAGCATTTGATATTTACGAAATAAACTGCTCTTTTGAGAAAAAAAAATATAATACAGTTTCAAAGTTGGCTGCAGCAAAAAATGCTAATCCAGAGCACTCATAAATCATTCATTCGAAAAGTCGGTCCGAAGACCAACTTTCTCGCGGTTGAAAAATTTATCCGCGAATAAAACACAAACGGCACAGCTTGTACTGAAATTAAAATTCTAGAATACGTAAGCCGCCCCCCTTTCAAGCACCATTATTTATTCATCGAACAATTCGGAACGGAAACGCGTTGAAATTTTCATTAATCCCTTTTCGCCTCAAACGTTTTCCAGCCTCTGCGTCGCGAATTACCGCGAATAATTAAAACTCGCAGTGCGAAATTGTCCTTCTCTAACGACTACAATGAAATATTTCGAATGCAATTCCTATGAACGACGAGCATCTTCTATACATTCCGACGTCCTGATCCTTCAATAAGAGCCTAATTGGCGAAGAGCTCACTCGAAGATCCATTCGCGAGATTCTCAGATTATCGTCGAGCCTCAGCGTCTAGTGTTTACGGCTCGAGTATCGCAGCCGACCTGACCTCTAAAGGGAGCCGGCCCCTTTTATCGGAATTAATTAAAATGGGAAGACACGGCGCAGAAGCGGCGCGGCAATAACTTTACGTAATTTCCGCCGAGCTGAGATTGGAAATAAGTAAATTACACGGTTTTCGTTTCAGAGCCGAGAAGGATATGGTCGTCTCGTCCTCGTCGCTACTGGTTTTATGAGAAAAGCGCTCGTTGGGTCGTGTGGCTTTTATGAATTCATAATTTTTAATTATTTTTATGGAAGAGGGATTAAGGTAGATCATTGCGTTTTGCTTTTATTTCTCGGATAAACCTCTTTAATAATTCAATGGGCTTTTTTTACAAAGAAAGTATTTTTTTAAAGGGTTTGTAAACGTATAAGTTGATCCAAACTTTAAACTTAAAATTAGTATAGTTTCATCGCGATGCACATAAGCTGATTTAAAGGAATTTTACAGTAGTTGGCCCGGGCAACGGCAACTCCGTGGTTATTTTCCAACTTCCATATTTTGAATAATTCAAAAGCGCAACTTTGTTATAAATTAACGTCGCCGGAGCGCGGCAGCATACAATTAAAATCAAACAGCCGCAACGCACAACAAGTAACTTTTCATCGAAGCGCCAGAACGAAACCGAACTAGGCTGTGCGTATACGCCGAAGCTTTCAATCGCGTGAAATAATAAAGTCGTGCGACTAGCTTCGTGGCGGTGGCGTGGAAATTCATCGATGCGCGCAATTTTTAAACAAACACAACCTGCCACACATCCAGCGCCTGCACACAATGCTATACGTATAGCCCAACAATCTCGCAGTCCAACTTTTCCATCCATCATTCCTCTGGCAAAGCCCTTTTCAGCCCCCGGAACAATGTACCGTGGCGAACGGCCAGGACGTTTCCTGTGTATATAGATGTACGTTCGTACACGCACATAACTGTCAAACTCGCTCCGACAGGGAAAAAGGCGAGCCGAGATACATCCGAGAGCTTCGCGTCTTACGCGCGAATCCCGAGGAATATAACGTAGTCGCGCTCAAGGCGTAATAGTGTACGTTATACCCACACAGCCATCAGAGGAAAACTCGAGCGCGAGCGTTATTGAATTAACTTCGCCCTCTCTCTCTCTCTCTCTCTCGCGGGGAAGTGCAGCCGCGGGCCAACTCCTGCCTGCGCGCAGATTTACGAAAGAGATGACGCGCGCAAGTGCGCACCGTCGAACTATAGTCCTTTATTCGAATCGTTCGTCGAACGAAGTTTCGATTTCAGCGCAGTGGATATCTTGCAGCTCGAGTGTTATACACTCGGTGTTCTGGTTCAGTGAATTTTAGTGCAGAGTCGTTTTATGCGCTGCGAACTGGTGTGTCTGGTCTGCTGTGTACACAGGGCGATTAAGAGGTGCACTTGGAACGATAGCATAATTTCGATTCGCCGAATTAAATTTTCATACACCAGAGGTCACGTGGAGTATCTTATCTAATGGGTACACTGTGTGGATTAGCCGCGCTTAAAAGTCCCGCGAATAATTTCCTGGCGCAAGTGCGCTAAGTGCATTTTGCAGTTACTCCATTTGAGAGCTGGGACTAAACGTCTAAATTATGCCTGCTTATAACGCAGTCGTCATAATATCCTTCCCCGAACTACTTCTAATCCCGAGCTTAGAAACAACACTACGTTTGCGCTCATTAAACCAAAGCATATTCAGAACTGTAAAAACCTTCTCATAAATCCGCTTCGTTAGTCGGTACACCTCGACATCCGTTCTCCTTCGAAAAAGAAAAAAAATCAGACCAAGGGGGACAACGACACAATGCTTCATTCAGATTTACCGTTGCGATATCGCATCTTCGAAACTGCTCCTCGTTTGCAGGAGAGCCGGTTTCCCCGCGAGCTTTACGAGGTGCGCAGTCGAGCTCGTCATTAGTTTCGCTGCGTCGTGTTGTGTAATTTCAAAAAAGCGCGCGACTATGAATCTTTTTGCAATTTCTCGTTTTTTCTTACTCGCTCTTTCTGTGCGAGTCGTTTTTACCTCGCTGTTTTCATTTATTTGCGGAAGAGGACTAATTAGAAAATGCGCTCTTTCCGCGTGAGCCAGTAGAGTGGAAAGTCCGAGATAAAGGGAAAGAATTGCGTAATATTTTATATTAAAACGCGCTGTCGAGATTTTTACGCTCTGAAGGTTTTCAAGAGGTAGCGTAGTTTTCAAGTGCGCGCACAGTATCTGGTGTACGAATGATTGATAAATTTGTCGGACAGATGGTCCTTAATATTGGATTCTGCGAAAACTGTCACAGGATATTCTTCGTATCAATCATAGGCACGCGGGCACACTGCAGAAGAGCTGCACTCGATCCATTGTTTTTTATTCCGAATCCTTCGCTTTCGCACAAAAGCTTTCGATATTTTCGAACTTTAATCTCGACACCAGCGGCAAAAAAGAGAGACTCTTCTCTCCGGCTTAATTCGTTTCCAGCTAAGGCGATTCTCGGGATCTGTTTACGGCTCACATAAATCCGATGCAGCGCACATAAACAGCCCTCGACTTTCGACGAATCTCAAAGGGTACTTTCCTCTCTCTCTCTCTCTTTCTCTCTCTCTCTCTCTCTCTCTCACTCTCTCTCTAGTGTCCTTTTTAATGCCTCCGAAGCGCGTACCGGTCCTAAATAACGATCGCACGAAATAACGAGGGAAGAAGAGTCACTCTCTCGCGCGGAAGCCTATATACAGCGAGAAGGGCCGAAAAGCTCGTCGATCGTAGCTGCCAGGAAGCGGGCAGTAAAGTTTTACGGTTATATATTTCCGAGTATCGAAGAGCGCGATGAATAATCCGGCGTGCGAGACGAATAATTCTTCGCGGGAGAGGGCCCGGATGTACGAACGTCCCCGACTATCGTTAACGGCTTTTATATTATGGATTCATCGATTGCCGCTTGACTGCCGAGCCTGAGCTATCGATTTACCGCGGGCTGATCGTTGAAGTACGGATGTCGTAATTCCGCGACTTTTTCATTGCTCGTGGGATGTTGATGGTACACTACTCTAAAAAGACATGGTATCCTCCTTATCAAGTGTCCGTTTGGTTTACAGTTATGGCTCAAATTTTGGAATGGAGGGGTAATATACTGTACTTGGGCAAACTATCACACAGTAAATTAATACTGCGTTATCTCATTGAATGCATTACGCGTCATTACATCAAAGTCTATCCCTTACTAATATCATGTTGTCCGTGCGCGTTATCTTATACAACTACGCATCGCAAACGGAATACAATATGGGTTACGAGGTCATGGATTCATGGATATACACGTCACGGAAATGCGCGCCGCTTAAGTAAATATTCATGAAGCCCAATTTACAATCATCAGTTCAATGATTAGCTTTGTTTCGATTAGCCTAATTATTCTAGCTTCGATGTTATATTTAAAAAAAAACGGCATCGACATGCTTTTCTCAGTACTAGAATCCGCTCCGGAGGACCAAAGCATCTCAAACTACAGATCGATACCCGAAGCTCCAAAACAATCGCAGACTCTCAAAAGCTATTGTCTAGCAATTATCATCCAAACTAATCTCTCTCGAAGCCCACTTGTCCCTCATCAAATCCTTCTCAAAGAAAGAACCGTACAGCCCCTAAAATATCCACAAACGAACCACGAGTATAGATCTTACGTATACAGCTTCAATCTCCACTCGTAGGACACGGGAAAAACTTTCTGTGTACATCGTCGTAACGGCTCGTAATTCGGCGCTCTCAACTCGTGTTCCGCATTTGTGTGTATGTGTGTCGTTTCCCCCGCAACAAGCCTCTCTCGCTCTTTCTCTACATGAGCAGTGTATCTGAGCGCATAGTTTTCTTTTCAGATGAGTTTGCTACTTTGCCGTTATTCATCCTTTATGCAAGAGGTGGTTTTATTACTTCTTGTTAAATGAAATGTAGCTGGAACGAGCAGCGCGCTCCGAGGGTATATAACTTGTTGTGCGCGAGTTTACTCTCCGCAAGGAGTGAATTCTTATTCCGTCGGACTCGGGGGAGTTTAAAGTTTTTAAAACTTGTCGGAAGAATCTTGAAGTGCCTTTGCTGAGAAAACGAGCGATCATTCTGAAGTACTAATTTGATAGTCGCTACGGCGAGGAGTAGCGTATTTAATGACGCTTCAAGAGTGGAGCTTGATTTTCGTTTTGCGAACGTCGAGATGGTAAAATTGTGCGTAAATAGAAGCTTTGCTGTTTGCTCGGACCAGCTCTGTAAGTGGGAGAGTGCATTTCCGCGAGTTGCGAGCGCAATCTTGGGTAACACTTTGCGATAAAAGGATAGTGAAGATTTAATTCTAGAAACGAGAAGTATGATTCCTTAACAAGTTAGTCATACCTCGCTCGACTAATTACCATCGAGAAGGTGAGAGAAAAAATATCACTCCCATGACAAAGCACCGACATCAGCGCATCGCCGTCTTACGGGTTCGCAAATGTAATTTTCCCGTGGAGCAGCTGCCGCGAAACGAAATTCAAGAAGCAATTTCGTTTCACGGCGCGCGGGCCACATGTATAAACGGCCCGCGGATCGGCTGCCTAGAAGCTCAGTTTCGCTCGTCTAACTGATTTACTCGAAGCCTCGGCTTTCTTCGATGACTGTACGTGAGAGTGAGAGAGAGAGAGAGAGAGAGAGAGAGAGAGAGCAAAGAGGAAGAGAAGTGTATAGAAATCGAGTCGGGGAATTAAATTGCGGGCTTCGGTAGGGGGTAGCGTAGTCTGGATGGATGGAAAATTCAATAATACACGCGAATCTCGACGGTGCCGTCGTTTTACGCTGCCGCTTTTATTCGAATATGTCAGAGTTGGAACGACGGTGTAGCTGATTGTAATGAATTTTGAATGTGAGAAAGTTTTCTAATATCGGAAAACCCGGGAGTGTAAAGAGTAGGTATAGGGTAGTTTGAAAATCTTGCGGTGGAGATATACTTCTAGCTTTACGTGTAGGGGAGAGTTAGCTGAGTGTTTAAATATTGATACTGCATGTTTTCAAACAAATGAGTTGTAGTATACCGTTGCTTTTTTTTGTGAATTATTTATTGTTCTGATATCGGACTCATTTATTTCGATATTTGAATTCATACCGAAACAGTAGATAAAAACGGCATCAAAATATTCATACAAGAAAATCCAAATCAAATTGCATTAACGGTGCTTAAATTAGTGGTCAGGTCACGTACAGACTGTAGTTTTGTACATAAATTTTGACTGCTGCGAGATAATCGAAATCTGATAACTGCATAATGTACGTAACCCTTTTTCATTGAACTTTAAAACTCTTGTTTCAAAGTATTTCAATCGATAAATGTTATGTCCCATTTTCATCGAAATTACTGGATAAAAATTACGCGTTCAATTAAAGATAAAACTCTCTCTCGAGCAGCTCAACGACTACCCGACAAAGCAACGAAGATACTCCTGCAGCAATTCGCTGAAAAAAATATTAATAAAGGAAAGCAGAGCCGCTGACTCGGTGAAAAACCAAGTAATCTTCTTCCGTAATATTCTCCGGCAAAGAAAAGCAGATTGCGGAAAAGCCAGTACACACGGCCTTTGTGACGCTGTCTCTCTCTCGCGCTTCCCGTTTTCTAAAAAAAAATGTCAGCTTAGTATATTAAATAAAGCCAAACAAACGCAATAGAGGAGAGATTACGAATTTTCCCGTCAACCACGAGAATGCGCTGATGATCTTGATATTTTCATTTTCCACCGTGCGCAGCAGTGCTCGCGCGCGAAACGTACGAAATGACGTGGAGATCGTGTTCAAGCTTCACAGATCAAACGACAAACGCGAAAAGGTACACGATGTAAATGAAACTCAAAGATAATACAAATGAGATAACGTTATTTCGCTTTACCTTGAGAGCTGCGAGGGGCTGAAAAGAAAACGAGATTTTTGGGGGGATTGTGTTTCATTGTTTTTTTTTTTTGAGAGAGAGAGAGAGAGAGAGAGAGAGAGAAGCCTTTACACGGGGTACTTAATTGCTGGATGTGTTTTAGAAAGGAGAACTCTGGCTTTGATGCTTCAGAGCGAGGAAGGAACCAATTTATCCCCGCGAGCTTTCTGGAACGACCCTCGACGTTGAGTCTAAATGACCCTTGTTTATAAAAGTTATAGACAGAGTTCTGCGGGCTGTTCCTGTGGCCATGAGAACGTAATCGTGAATTAGACTAGAAATTAAACTATAATAGGTTCATTGAAATTGAACAGAAAAAAAAATTATAATCATAATGCACGTGATGATCATAATTTATACGCTATTTTACTGGTGACAAAAATTTAGGGCTGAGGTCATCGTTAATTTTACCTATCTGAAATCTTGTTCAACGCGCATGTATGTATGCATACTTGTATAACGCTATTCGCATCGATTGGCCGATTGCAGTGTTAAAACCTGGTTATCACAATAAGGATTATTCTTGTTACGTTTCATTGCGACCGAAATTGTAAATCGATTAAATTCACATGTAGGTTAATAATTGGATTATCAAATCGTACGAACGTAAATATTGGCGTGTTCTATTTATTTCATGCGCACACGTCATTCCCAATGAAATTTACGTAATCAAGCTTGCGCTTAAAATTATAAATCCCGGTATAATGCGCGATTAACGCATATTATAAAGTTTGATGATCATCCGATCAATTCCACGTCAGAATTTATCGTGAAATATTATTTTTTATCCGACGTGAAAAGCTTTACTGTCAATCTCTCGCGATAATACCGAGTAACAATTTCAGCCCATAGTAGAAAGCAAACGTCTAAAACAGTCGAAAGTACGCGAAATCACGTAAAGCACACAATGCATTTTCGTGAAAGAATCGCAATAGATCCTCCCGGTGATAATACGATAACACAGCTCCGCGCACTCCAACGGCACTCTCTTTTCCCCTTTCTTTCTTTTCTTTCTCTCTCCAACTAATTTTCTTTCCTCCCCTTCGGCGTATACGCGCACAGCCAGCATCTCTATTCCAGCGTGTGTAATTAGACTCGTAATACTCGTTCTATATACGCGCTTTCATCGTCGCCATAAGAAGGGAGGTAAGAGAAGGAGAGAAAGAACTGCTGCCAATTTCAAGGGGTTTACAGAGAGAGAGAGAGAGAGGAGAGAGAGAGAGAGAGAGAGAGAGAGAGAGAGAGAGAGAGAGAGAGAGAGAGAGAGAGAGTGAGAGCGCGCGAAACTCCCTCGCCGTCCATTTGCCGCTACCGCCAACGCGTCGATGCGCGCACTTACCCCCCGACGTCATTAGCGCAATGCCTTCTTGCCGTTATAAAGTTTTTCCTCTTCGGGACTTTATAACGGCCTTCCTGTTTATCATATTCTCCTAATGGCGATGTCGATGAGACTTTCCCCTCGAAACTTGCGCGCGATTCAAAGAGAAGAGCGTGCGGCTATTTTGAATGTCGCCGCGGTTGCTCTTAACCGCGCACCGAAGCTTTTTTCACTGCGCAGGCCACCTATGCATCTGTACTTACTTTCTCCGCAGCGCAGATCGTCTTATCCGGGTATAATAGACTCTACTTGACTGGCTCAACGTTTAAAATAGCGCACGTGAATGGCCTGGATTTGAAACGCGTTTTCGCAGATTTACATTGTTTATGGAAGATATGAATCGCCGATGTTGAGCTTTTCTTTTTTTTTCTTTTTTTTGTTATATCTGCAACGTTGCATAAAAAGGTTCGAAAGTCTAAGCAGAAAAAATAATTGCTTTTACTAAACGTCTCAGGAAGAGCGATCGTACGGAGTAGAAAAGTCTAATCCCACATCTGTTGCTGAGTCATTGTGCAGAGCGCGGTAATAGGATTATGTGAAACGCAGTTTGGAACAAACTTTTGAGCTTCCACAAGTAATGAATACTATTCTGGTTCTGCCTACACGATCCATCGCTTCCATTCGTTCGAGTTCAACTCGATTTCCTATCCTATATACCTCGTATACACAGTGTATTCGCTATCTCTCCCGGCACAAATAGCACGCGTAATGTATTCAAATAAGATTAACTTCCAACAAAGTCGTCTCTCCCACAGCATCTCTATAAAGCTTTGAAAATAGCTCAAAAATATTTTGCAAAAAGATTCGCTCGTATCTGTTTGTTCTTCGCTTCCAGGCGAGATGAGTAGCCCAGACTACTGTGTACAAAAGAGACTGCACGTCGATACGCTGAAAGCCGATTAGTTCAAGTCGATTGACTTCGTTAACCTTATCCGACCTGGAAAAAGGCCGCGAAGCTCGCAAGTTGGAAAAGTGTCAATGGACATTTGAAAAAAACACAGAAACATCGATACGAATACTCCGGGCCTCGAAAGTCGGCGATATGCACAAAAGTTAATTCGGCGTTAAAAAGCGGCTGCAGCATTATGTATCCGCGCCGTTCCTCATCCCGTTGATTAAAACTTGTTCAACCTTAGCGAATGCAACCAGGTCACACACATGTGTGTACGCGTATGCATCGGTGTATTCGGTACGTAATGGGGATGCACGGGGCGAGCACACACACACACACGGCACCTGCGTATACTAACCAACTGGACTTAATGTAACGTAACACCGGCGCATAATTATACGCGGAGTTACTAAAAACACAATCTAACGGTATCAGTTCCCAGGCCTCGGCAGCGCGTTCGCGCGCAGTTTCATTAATTTCCACGGAATAATTAATTTTTCCCGACAGCTCGAATTACTCTGCATCGATTTTTTACGTGCGCTGTTTACTCTCGTGTACGTCGTACTTTGACGGGAAAAAATGTTCAGAGTCACGTTCGTTCAACGCGTGCACTTTTTTTCCGGTGGAGTGAATTTCACAAAAGTAACTTTCTTGAATCGAATGCGCGCCATAAATTAGCGCAATTAGATCTATAGTTTCTCAGACACACACCGCCGGACGGAAGAGCCCAAACTGGGCGCGACAAATAAATCAGCCACAAACGAGAATGAAATAACTTTCGGCTCTGGGCTACGCGCGGATACAAACTGTCCAAGTATCTAATTAACGCGCGAGACAGTTGCTCGGAGACTTTCGTTGCCGTCGCGTATTTTCAGCTTTTGTCCGTCGATCCTATATACCTTCACATCCGGGTTACGTACATAGATAGCTCTCTCCGCGCCAAGCGCGAGCTTTTATTATGCGAGCTGCGCTTGCGAGCCGCGCTTGCGCTTGCGCGAATCGTGACATATCCGACTGGTTCATTAATTCCTCGCGCTGATGAGATTGTACTAGGCTATTTGTGCATTTCAGAATAGGGTGGTGGTGATCAATTTTTCGTTCGGCGTTAGTACTGTAAAACAGCTATAAATATTTTCAATTTAATAACGAGCTTACCCATAAGTACCTCTGCTGTGCTGAATTGAATATGAAAACTTTCCTAATTACGAACTGTTTTGCATCAGAGCTATGGATATCGCAAGCTCGCTCGAAACGCGCATAAAAATCCAAACGAGATAACACGGTAAAAGCGGCACAACCATACACGCTCCCAGGTATAACAGCTTTTGCCTGCAGCAGTAAGTATAACGTAGCACCACACAAAGCGTCGGCTGTAGAGGAAACTAGTCGGAAGCTCACAAACCGAGCGAAAGTATAAAGAAACAGCCGAGAAGAATAACGAAGGCGAAGGATAACACAAAAGTCAGAGAGCGAGCGAGGGATGAAACGGCATCGAAAGAGACTATTAATTTCAATTGGTCTGGTGCTCGATCGGGCCCCCGCGAATGGGCCAATCAACGCTCGACAATAGATTTGTTGTCGCTCGCCCGCGCAGTCTCCCGAGCGACAATCGATTGGCCGGAGAATCTAATTTGCGGCCTATAGTCAGGTGCTACAAATCAATAGCACTTCCAGCCCTGCCGCTGCTGCTGTTGTTGTTCAGCGGCAGGAGGTCCACTGGTCGGATCCCTTTGTACGTGAAACGCTAGCGCTCAGTGTGTGTTTTCTCTATCTCTCTAGCGTTCACTCTGTGCCGACTTCCCTTTACACGCCCAGCAGTTCCTCTGTGCCTTTGTCTTTTTTACGCTGAACCCGTTTTTTTTTTTTATTCGAGTAAAATGCTCCACGGCCCGAATAGTACATTACAGAGTCGTTGGTCTGCTGGTGACAAGATAATTTTTAGCAGCGACGGGTTCACAGGGCCGAAGAGATGAGTTGCGCAATATCGAACAAGCCAATACTTTCGATGCTCGTTTTTCTTTTATTCCTATTCTGTCTATATACTGAACATCGGTGTTGAATAATACCCGAATCAGCTAATCGGTACAATTAAAAAATTAACGAACCGACTGCAAGCTCGGTGAAAATAAAAAACGCAAGCACGCCGAGTATTCCTACGTAAAAGTGTCGAGGTCGTGGAACGCGATACCGCACTTGGCGCGCTTCGAATTTTGGCTTTGCAGCTAGCTTTCTCTATGTCTCTTTGCTTTCCGTACTCGGGTATCCTCTCTCTCTCTCTCTCTCTCTCTCTCTCTCTCTCTCTCTCTCTCTCTCTCTCTCTCCTTCTCTCGTCAAATTGTTCATCCTCGATAAACCGATCATCAACTTTGTCAAGTGATGCGCGAACGCGCAAAAGTAACAAAAGCCCTAAAAGGCATCAGGTATTCACGTATACCTTTCCCAAAGCGCTAAAAATAAAAGCGCTCCCGCTCTGGTCCGAAAGAGAAATAAATAGTCCGTGCAGATCAACGTTGTTTATATTTAAAGATACAAGTCTATCTTGGATTTACCAATCGAACATTGAAAATCGCCGAAAGATTCAATAACTCGTTTGCGCTTTCATTTGAAATAATGACGCTCACGCGCACGCGAATCTATTTTTCAGTTCAATCGACGATTACCAGCCATATTCACGCTTCATCCCTTCTAGGAAACTAGCTTTTAAAGCTCCGACCCGAAACAAACGAGGTGCGACGCAAAAAAATGACCAGCTCGAGAGAGAGCTTGCGCGCGATACGGATTCCGTGTGGCTGGCGTTAGGCTTGATCAAACAGAAAGGGGCCAAGCGGTTTCATATCGCCACATTGAATAATTGAGTCGGCGGAGTACGCGGGAGCAAAGCCGCACGAGGAGAAAGGCTGCAATCTATATGCATATACAGAGACACCTACACAAGCCCAGCCACACGGACAATATTTAATCTGCCCGTGCGGCTGCAAACTCACTTGCAGTTGGCTATGCTGCGGCCGCGCGAGGAAAATCTCCGCAGTTTTCGGCCGAATTAACATGCGAATGTTCCTTGACGATGTAGACCCGCAGCGGCTGGATGATACTTTGCAAGACGGATGACGGCGAGCGAGATAGCGGGGAAAATTGGGCCGAACGGTCGTTTTGCTTAATTGGCCGAGAGTTTTTCCTTGTGTTGGAATCGAATTAATTTCGAGGTGAACGAAACCACTTATCCCTCCGTCCAATACGTTGCATCATTGTTTCGAGTATAGACCGAAGGGTAATGCCCGCATTAATCAATCGTTGTGCTCCTCTGTAATAATTCGATATTTTCCAAGTCCTAATACGAGAGAGCCGTTATCATTATCTCCGGGAAAACAGCGCTCGAAGAGCCGACTTATTTCTCATCTCTCTCTCTATAAGTGCTCGCGCGCGCTCGGTGAAAAAGCATCGCAAGCTCGCAGCGAGCAGCTGGCCATCAATAAAAGTCTCGCGGCAATAATCGCGATCGTTATTTCCAGCATAACGCCAGCGGCCGCCGTAACGGAAAATAATCTCGGCTCATAAGCCCTCGTTATCGGCTTCTCGCTGGTCATCATCCCTGCAAAAGCTCCGCGCACCCTTATTAAAGCGCTACAACGCTTACACGCATCGTAAAGCTCCAGCGGTCTTCCTCAGCTTCCACCAATCTCATTTTTACAATCCGCCGCCGCTCGTACGTATACATAAAAGCAACAGGAGAAAGAAGCAGAAGAGAAAAAAAAACAAACAGCCGCACCGCTTCTTTTTAACTTTAAGAGCTCTCGCGTCGCCTTTTTTTCTCCTTTTCGTACACAAGCATATAACTCCGAGCTTTTATACGCGCAGCGCGAGGCGAGGAGGAAAAAAAAGAAAAGAATTACGCAACGAGGACTGGCGCGTCGCAAAGCCAAAGAAGCGCGCTTCCTCTCTTATTTCTCTCTCCCGGCCATTAAATCACTCGGCGAGCCACTGACGTCACGGGTAGCCCTAATGATCCTCCTGGGTATAGTAAGTCCTTAAGAAACACACATACACACGGCGTATAGTGTGCTCGCACTCGCTCCGGCCGTCGATTTACGCCGATGACCAAAGAGAGGGACACTCGTACGCGGCTGTATTATATAGACGCGCGTATATGGCATCAGCTTAGATATGGCGAGCGCTGTACACACCTGTGTGCGACCAGGGCAATTTATTTACGAGGCTGCCGTTTCTCTCTGATGCCTCGTTCTTTTAGTGATCAGTTTTGGCCTTGGGACACGGGGAGGGAAATTCCTGCGACTGTGTGTGTGTATGTGTGCGACCTTCAAATATCTTATCATCTTCATTTATTCGTTATCCACCGGCGGCTCTCGTATAACAGGGGACTTTGCCGCCGAGTTATTGGCAAGAGAGAGGTATACGATACAGTGTATCGAATTCACCTTAACTTATATATTGAAATTGATTAATTAATTCCGGAGTTATATACTGCGGGGGATATTTATGTCCTGCGGTACTTGCGGGGATTCGCGGGATTATTGTTGAGAATTGTGTGTATGAAATTGTTTAAGTAGAAAAATACGGATGTGGTAAGACGTCACTCTTGGCTCTTGTTATTCCGTTGTTATAAATCGCGTTATCAGAAATATTCATCTGCGGAAGCTAAATATCGAGTCGCTCGCGTATATAAGTATGCTGGCGTATCTGCTTTTTATCTCCGAAGGACAATAAAGGCGAGAGGAGTGTATAAAACAGAGACAGCTGCCTATATACCTATAGGCGCTCGGTTTATTTTCAATCGTCGAAAGATACGATACAGGCAACTATTTCCAATAATTCCGATGCAATTTAATTTCCCCACATCGACGCCGGGGACACAGTACATCGCAAATATCTCTCCTGACTGGCATCTCTCCAGCCGAGTATTTTTCGAATAATGAATCGTCGTTTATTCAGTGTCACCAAACTAACGTTCACCTCCGATTTTTCCAATGTTGCAGTTGCATCCCCGCCAGAACGACGAGACGCGAGGGAGGACATCGGGCCCGGCGTCGCCGGCAGCAATGCTAGCGTCAACGCGCCGGTCGGCGTCGGTGGACTCACCGGTCTGCCCTCATCGGCGGCCAATCCAAGCTCGACTGCGGCCGTCGGCTTTGCGACGTCGGACTCCGGGAATGCGACAGCCTCGCCGCACTCGCAGCAACACTCCTCGTCCAACTCCCCAGGCCGCAACGGTCAGCTGCCCAGTAAGTTGTCGCTTTTAATCTATCACATCTGACTGCTCTTTTTTGTCTTTTTCTTCCTCCTGCGGCTGTCAGTGTTGTGTGCTGGCTGGATGAGAGACTGTACACGAGGGTGAGGCACGACACTGTCGGGGGAGGTTGACTCATATATTTTTCTGGAAAAAAATACGCGGGCTATTATTATATGGGAGAGGGAAGTTTTCTTTTTTTATTTCTTTACGGCTCTCGGAGATTTCAAAGCAGTGATGGTTAGTGGTGAGATCCAATTTTAACTCTGCAAGTTTTAAGCGTATGCAAAGCTGTTCGAACGAGTACATCGAAAAATCTTGATTAACAACTTGACGAAAGTTTCAAGTACTTCTTAGAGGCGTGTGCGGTTTCTTTCGCGAACAAGTTTTATGAAGCACGATTAACTAACTGTATGCATATTATATCGTCGACTCGTTAAATCATTTAATGCGGCGTTTGTGCGGCGATATTGGTGCAAGAAAAAAAAAGTTGATACTTGCTGCAATTGAGGCCGTAAAGCAACCACCGGACTTTAAAACGTCAGGCGCGTTTTCGAGATTTTATGATATATCAGAAGACGGGCGCATTAACCCTTTGCGTTTATGCAAAAATCGAAACCGAGCGATAAAGTACAAAGTTTAATCGTAAACAAGCATAATGACGCTCCTTTATTGCCTTTCGGCTCGCTGCTTCCGATATACGTTTTTACAGCACGGGAGAGCATGCATAAAAACGCAGTAAAAAATTTCTCGCTGGACGCACTCCTTAAACGCTTGTTTTACTTTTCAATCGTTAATTCCCCCATTTTGCAATGATAAAATTTACTTTTTATATAGTTAAATATATCAGTGTTCTTATTTACTATGTAATTGATACTAGATTGGTTTTCTTTCCAGTCGATTGGAGCATTAAAATGAATACTTTATTTTCTCCGGATATCAACGTTCATCTTTTCTATCTCCTTATTGAGCTTATCAAAACGTTTACAAAGTTAATATTTGCTACGCAATACATGCGTCCCGATAAGACTGCACTTTATCGACTGCTAGTTTGGTATCTGTGACGTAGCAACAAGTTATAGCAAATGAAAAGAGTTGGCGCAACTGATGCATCGATAGATTTTATTGCGCACACGTGCGCTTGATAAATAGTTCAATATAAGTGCTGGATAGCGAAGGCCCAGATAATTTGCATACAAGCCATTCTTTCGAGTAGGTATACGGATCGATAAAATTGAATTTTAATAATGAAAAAAAATTTTAATACTCAATACTAGAGCTATCTTTGTTGTTAGATACTGTTGACAAAGTAGTAGAAGGTGAATAACTCACAAATGACAAATACCGGTGAATAAAACGACAAACTCCCGCGACACTTATTTACTTTCAAGGCACTCCGCAACAACGAAGCAGCAATTCACAAGGCATGCATAATGCCCCTGCATTCATTCTCCGTTCCGGGTACAGGTAGAATTTAGTGTCCCGCGGAAAAATCACGGCGACACAAAGAAAAAAATAATAATAACTACGAGCAGTTGACGAAAGGCAGCGCGCAGCGAACTTTTTCCTATAAATCCCAAAAGAAGACCACAGAGAGAGAGAGAGAGAGAGAGAGAGAGAGAGAGAGAGAGAGAGAGAGAGAGAGAGAGAGAGAGAGAGAGAGAGCTCGAAGCTTGAGTTTCGCGGCGACAAAGTTTTTAAAGCCGTCACAGAAACACGGGAAAAAGTTAGCGCACAAGGTGTTTCATTTTGAAATCGCGTCTCTGATGGATTATACACTCTGGAGGCTTCGGCAATAGAAACGAATGAATCGACATTTTTTCCGCCTCTCTCTTTCACATATTGGACTGAAGAAAATGCTTCATAGCCCGGGTTCGTCGTAATTAAAGTATGATCTTATCTCAACGATTCTTGTTTGATAAAAGGTGTAGAGAAGACCTGAAGCTTATTATAACTCGAACGAAATTAACCTGCCGTCTATTTCTAAACGCGTATAGTCCAAAAGCTTAATCTTCTATATAAAGCGCACTTTACTTTATTAAACGGCAAACAGAGAGTCTTCAAAAGCAGCTGTGTACATTATATCGGGAAAGGGTTGTTGCCATCGGCGACGCGGAAGTCGAATATAAGCCGGATTTCGAATCCAGCGTCGTCTGGCTGCGGATCGACGACCTTTCTCCGTTTCGCGAATACATACAATATTTATACTGTGGTCTGTGTAGGATCGGATGTACGGGGTGATTTCACAGGGAGCCTCGACCTTTCTTGATAAGAGCCCCTTTATTAGACGACAGTAGACTATTAATCATTGTAGCAGCGAGTCGAAACCGAGGGATCGCTTCTGCCTCAATCTAGAAGCTTTTTTTGGTTATTAACTGATTTCGGACGGCTTTCTAGCGGGTTAACTTGTAATTAGGGTAAGCTGCGTTGTGTAACTTTTGGCTGTTATAAATTAATTAACTGGAGTAATATATCTTTAAAAGATCAGTTTTACTTTCTATCGTTATCTGCATAAGGAGATAATAGATTAATATGTCCGCTAGCGAATTGTGCCCATTTGTCTTTCCAAGCTCCAGTTTGTGTGAATATAGTCAAAATAAATAGTATGTTTATCGCGATTGCAGATAACGATGTTTCATATAAATCACACAAGTTTAGCCAGATTCTTCCGTACGCAGATGAAAATATATTTTCTCTTTGCATCATGATAATTATCGATCTTTGTACGAGTTGCTAAGAGGAAAGTTTTCATAATTTATTCGACCATCATCCGTATATTTAGTAAACTCTCCAGAATTTCAAAATGAACTTTGGAACTCGTGATAAACTCAAAACGGCAATTTCAAAGACGAAACATCTTACAAAGTCATTAAAAATATCCCGATTCATTAAGACGCTGTGCCGCCCGCAAATTAACTCTAAATGACTTTGCCCCAGCCGTGAGCAGAATTATGCTATAGTCATTTATGTACTAGTGAGACAAACGAGATGACGCCTAAAAACTTGAAAAGACAGAAGCTATGCGTAAAGTTAAAAGCCTTACGCGATGATGAAAAACAATACAACGATGTCTCTTGTACGATTGGAAACAATTGGGAACTAAATGCATAATGTTAAATAGTTTAATGAATAATATTTCCTCGCTTCGTAGCTATTCGCTCCCTACAATAACAGTAAATTCAGTTTAATCTGATTCGTTGCTGGATACTTGAAATGCTCATGTCATGTTTTCGAAACTCTCTCATAGACAATTCCATCGAACTACTGCCCCAGGCCACGTCGCTTCGCGTACGTGAGTGGCACATAAACAAAACAATGGAAGTTCGAACGAAGAAAGGAAGGAAAAAAAATACGAACGAAATAGGAAACCGATAATATCTGCCACGCGAGAAATTAACTCGACGCTCTCTTACTGTCAGTTAACCCAATCCACATGCGATCAGATTTAAAGTGGGTCATGCGTGACGGATTCTCCGACGTGTATTGAAAATACGTTGTGAAAAAAAAAACCGAGCGGAGTCTAACTGCCGAACATTCGCTTTTCTAGCTGCCCACGATGTACACATTGTTATAAACGATTCATATATATATTGTCACTTTGAATTTTCCTTTTTTCGAAAGGACAAAAGGCCCGGAAAAATGGTCTTTGTTAAGAAGTTTTAATATTCCCTTTGACCAGCAGCAAAGTTTTCTTAAATCGGTTTTTAAACTGCTGAGTTCAGTTCAAATGGAATTCACTTCTAAGGTCGAATTTTCTGTACCGTAGCAAAAAGAGTGTAGAGCTAGTTTAAAAGTACGTTTTAAAGTTTCTTCTTATTAAATTATTAGATACTGCGAATCTCACAGTGGGCGTTGAGCTTAAATTACTTTTACAAGCGAATGAAATTGTATAAAAATTATCGTAAATTTTATTCATTCCTTTTAACGCTATCCTCTGTCAGGATGTTTAAACTCTTTTAATCAAATTAGATTACATAAGGTTTCTCTATTATAAATTGTAATCCTATTCATTCATCGTAAATCATGTTACAAGAAACTTGAAAAGTACAGACAGATGTTATGTATCCTGTATAAAATACTTTACGGGAAATATTCTTGTACAACTATAAATCCTGTGTAAGCGAACGGTCGAAGTCTCTCGTATAACAAGGTGTAAGGAAGTATTCGACGGGGAAATAAGACATGGCGTTTTGCCAACACGCGCAGAATTCACCGAGGAAGCGAGATAAGTCGAGGCGCATTGCGGCTTTCGTGTATGAATTAAAATGGGCTCGAGTCCTTTTTCACCATCGCGTATTTCTATCCAAGCCTGAATACTTTCTGGTTTAAATTTATCGTTGATTGAACTTATTACACCAGATTTAGTCTCGAATTGGAAATACGAATATTTAAATAGCATGATGATTGAATATGATGTCATTTTAAAATTCCGAACAACAGCACGTCCAAATCATCTTGGAATTGATCCAATTAAATTCGCATCACTAATACAGTATTTTCAAGTGTCCGCCTTCATCAGACTTACTGAATTAAAATTCTTCTCTCATTGTAATGAAATATACTTTCCAAATCTGAGACGAATAAAAAAAGTGATATATCAACAAAAATCTTACTAAAAATCTTGCAAAATCACTAAGAGAAATATTTTTTTCTATTTTGCAGAGCAGGGGACACTGACGATAACCAGACGAAGCTCCGCTAAAAATCGAACCAACACAAGCGGCAGCTTCGAGAGTCCCAGTCATTCCGACAGCCCCGAGACCTATTCGCGAGGCCAATCCGTCGACCTCGACGAGATCCTCGACAATGTCGATCTCACGACAGAATCTCTGCCCGCCGTCGACACTCCGGATGCCTGTGATAAGGCAGCCCTCAGGTAAAACCATGAGTTTGCAGCTTCGATTAAAGTGAATAAAATGTATGTAGAGTTAATGGCGTTGCACAATACACTCACGCAGTTGTAGCATAATATAGACGACTTTTGTAACAATATAAAAGAATTTCTAGGGAGTACGTCTAGGGAAATTGAAACGCTCGATCGGCTATAAGCCACAAATAATAGTATATTGTGGGAAAGGGCGATTTCTACCTCGGGTGAAATTTGAGCACTCGTCTCCGTCTCGGGCGCTTTCGGCACCCTCGACTCCAACTCCTGTTCAAATCTCACCCTCCTTAGAAATCGCCCTTTTCCTCCCTTGTTGCACACTGTACTTTTTTTGACAAGTGCCTGTAAAGACCCGTTTTCATGCATATAGAGTGAATGGTAAGTTGCGCATTTTGAGTCGTAAACTACTCTCTTTCAAAAAATATCAATATTTTTCAAAAATTTGATTATTTTTGAGTGTTTATGAGTAGCAGGAGGGAATGATTCCCTCCCGCACGCTCAAAATGAGCAGCTTGACATTCACTTTAGAGGCATGGAAACGGATCTTTTTCATGCACGTGTTAAGAAAAGTTTTTTTATTGCCTCAAAAGAGAATTTTGCTCTCGATTTCCGCGAGCCAAGAAGAAAATGTCGTCAATAAGGCTACTTAAATCCTTCACAGGTCTATATTCCAGACTCAGGCGACTCAACAGTCTCTTCTCTTGCTTCCAATTTACTCTCTTTCCATTCCGATGACGCGGAAGAACAAAGACCCTCGAGCAGCAAAGTGAGCCTCGAATATGTGGACAATGGGTTTGCCGTTGTCCGGCTGCTCTCACTGCTGGCCCATAGAGATATCTATCGTATAAACGTTCGCGCAGAGCATTGAATTCATGACGCGGGCCATTGTTTGCCTTTCGACAGTTGAGGAGGAATTCCGTTTTCGGCTTCTTTGCAGAGCGCATTGAAATTATCACCGAGCGAATTAGCGTGGATTTATCGCGCCGACGTATAAATCCACGCTAATTCGTAAGCGCACGACGTATTCGTAAGCGGATAAGCAGCAGACCGTCAGAGACGTCCAAAAGAGAAAGAGAGAGAGAGAGAGAGAGAGAGAGAGAGAGAGAGGGTGAGGAGGGACAGAAACTTTCCTCGAGCGTCTCGAAGACGAAATCGATGAACCGACAGCGACAAACTTTGTGCGCGACTCGCTCTCTCTCTCTCTCTCACTCTCTCTCTCTCTCTCTCTCTCTCTCTCTCTCTCTCTCTCTCTCTCCACCCCCTGCCCGCGCGTATATAAACACACGCGTGGATGAGACGAACTTTTTCTTTCTTCTCTTCATTTTTATTGCCTCTCCTCTCGGGGGAATATCAATTTATATTTATAAAAGTGTTATTCTTCGTACGTGTATAAGCATTTACTTTACGATTTATTGATTCGTTGTGTGCGTCGCCGTGAGAATGACATTTTTGCTTGATATGTAGCTTCCTTAAAGCTGGAATTTCGCTGTGTCAGAGAATTTAGGCGTTTTTTGAAGATCACGGAAAATAAAAATCAATGCTGCGAAAAGCAAACTTTTTGGTACTGGAATAGGTTTTCTGAAACCCGGTGCGAATTCGTTTCCTGGAATTTGGACACTGTCCTTGTTAGTAAAGTACAAAAGCCTGAACAAAAGCTCGTCTAATTGAGTTGGCTATATACAGCCTATCGTTAACGAATGTTTTTGACAGAATTGTTGTAAGCATCAGGTTTAACATACAACAGTTTTTCGTTTATTCTCATAACAAGGTCTTGGTTTCGAATAGAGCTAATTACAATTTCTAAAGCCTACTACTATTTATTCGTTTTGATATCGTTTATCACCATAACTTAAAAATGTATTTTGTTTGTTTACAGGTTGAGGTGCCTTCTACGTAAATTACAACATGGTGAAATATCTGCGGATTTACTGCAACGAAATCTGCACTATGCAGCTCGCGTACTCGAAGCAGTATTCATCGATGAGACCAAGTAAGTTCAAATCAATGAGACGAAATTCATTCTTTTTTCTTCTAATATGTATACTATTCATTCAGCAATATTTTCTTAAACATATTCATTTACGATTGTACTTTTACGATTCATACGCAAATGTCGCATTCTTTATTTTAATGTGAATTTGACACGTATGACCCTATCGAAGCATTGGCTTATATCGATGCTTAATATCAAAGTATTTTTTTTTTTATTTTTTACTGATATCAACGCGAGTTCGAACGGATTTTCAAAGTTTTTAAGAGGGCTTTATGGAGAAAATAGCGTTGATGATTTTTTTTTCTCAATACCAACTATTGAAAATCTATTGTTGTCAACAATTTTGTACAGAGAAAAAATAACATCTACATATAAAAACATAAACATGTACAAAGTTTACACAACTTTCAGTATAGAATATTTCCTCTATGAAAATGCACAACTTTTCAAACGTTTCAATAACCTTTTGCGCGAGATGAACGATACGCGAAAAGGTGCTTGAAAACAACTTCTTTCGACGAGCTTTGACTAAAACGCTATCTATATATAAATATTTATATATACATCAATATAACTTCTTGTCGGTGTTGAGTGTTGTTCAATGTTTTACAGTGTAATACGTGACTTTGATATTTCTCTTATTTTCTACGCCACGAAAGACTCTGCTGTCGCCTCGACAAAGTATTCGGTGCTTTTGTTTTCCATTTTCCCTAATACTTTTTCGAACTATCTTAACATACCCGGGATCTTCTTAACTGCGAAGAATTCATACATTTTTGAACGTCAGCCATTTTTTCCAGACAGCGAGCATTGATTATATCTCATCAAAGTGTTAAAGAATTACTAGAATTTAAGTTACTCCCTAGATGTAAGAATTAGACTAAGCTTTTTACTTCGATGTTGACATACAACACTACACTGTTTCGCTTTCTCTCTTAACTCTTGATTTATGAAAAACGAATTTCTATATCTATGTCTACTCACCTGAAAACAGTTTTGCTTCATTATTGAAAAGTGTAGAGTTTTAAGTCGACTTCACAACTTTTGTGTAAATCAATTACATCCTCATTGCAATATTGGAGTATGAAACAGAGATAGTGAATGGATCCTACTGAACGATTGTTTATATGAAAGAATGTAAAGTTATTGTCGTGCTTATAAAGCTCCAAATGATTCAATGAAAATAGCGAAGATGTCCACAATAAGTGAAAAGAGAATTCGGTATTTTTTCAACCGCTATTCGACGCACTATTGTTTCATAAAGTAAAGTAATGTACAGCTTTTAAGCTGGATCTTTTAAAAGCAGCAGTTCATATTTCCATGCCGGCATTATTAGTGATTCACTTTTCCACGGGTGCAGCTCACTTTGCGAAAGAAGAAATTGATTTTTGAAGCATTATTTTTAATGGACAAAGCTCCGAACGAATAGCGCAATAACGGATCCTTTTAGAATCAGTTATAAATTACCTTGTTCGATAAATCTGTAAAGCATCGGTGAAAAGGAAAAAAATGCACCGAAGCTAATGAAAAATAAGCCACTAAAGTTGTCGCACTTTTAGAAAAGAATTATAACGAAATCGTTAAATACATTACATCTTGATAACGAGAACCGAGCCGAGAATAAACGACTCAATTATCCAGTGATAAGCTCGCCGAGCCGAATGCAGCCACATAGAAAAAGTAATGAGCACGACAATAACTTTCTCAATTACCGGCGTTGTCTTATTTTCAGGATTGCCCGCCGTGGCGAAACGAGAAAAGTGCCTCGAATTACCAGCGACGCGTTACAATATATCTCTTCTCTATCTCTCCTTTTTCACCCTGTCCCCTTCTATGGCTCTCCAGCTCTCTCTCTCTCTCTCTCTCTCTCTCTCTCTCTCTCTCTCTCTCTCTCTCTCTCTCTCTCTCTCTCTCTCTCTCGGCAACTGCTCCACGACAACTTAAATTCCAGCCACGTGTAAGGAGTGGAGAAGTTCCGTGACGACGTTTCCTCCGGTATACGCGGTGTGTCGCAAGCCTCGTTGCCACAGCAGCGACCCCAACCAATGCAGAAGCTGCCGAGAAATGCTGCAGCGCGCGTTCTACATACATGCCTCGGGGGCTAATTTTTCAACTAACTCGTTCAATTTTTAATTAGCGCCTAAGGCGACTTGAGCGCGCTGCCTCGATGCGTCGGCGAATCGTTTCAAAGGGAATATAACCGTCCAGCCGAACTGGAGGCTGATAATTACACGGCGATCGATCTGTGCCGCTGCTGTGCAGGCTTTCTTTTGCAGCTAGCCCTTGAGACGCCTCGAGACGCGCCGGTGCAGCAGCAGCAGCAGCTATAGATAATAAATAACTCTCCGCGAGAGAAATTGAGAGAGAGATAGAGAGGCTTTTCCAATCTCTTCTTTTTGTTGCCTTTTTCTCGTCACTTTTAGGTACATCGCACTGCAGCTGAAAGCCGAGGGTTCGAGCGAACGGCGCTGCGAGCTTCGCGTATCGATCGATGGACACCACCGCCGCGTGCATGTACAGTTAAATGGGAAAATGAAATTCCGAGTGTCTGAAATTACATCTGCGCGCGTGTGTTTTCAGGCGTGGAAACTTTTTTTTCGAAGCGATTGTTAGCTCTTGTGGCGTTGATAAGCTGAGATTGTTATTCTTGGTAATTAACTTTGTTATACTTGCAAATATTTTGGTATCGCAAAAGCTATTTCGTGCGATGATTATCGATCTTTTAGAAATAAGAAAAAACGTTCTCGTTTCGAAACTATTCCCTATTCGGCTATCATAATTTATTCAACTCGTAGAGAAACTCGCGTGACGAAAATCGTCATTCATGGCTATACGCTCGTATCCAGATAGACGTTTTGCCACTGATATCAGGTACACTTAAAGTTCAACAACACGGTTTAAAAATAGTTCCAACGAGAATAAGACATTTGCCAACTCGAAACAATGATTCAACTTCAATTTACATCGCAAAGACTTTCGGACAGTCGGAATTTCTTACCCTCTTCTACAAAACGACAACTAAGCTAGATAATCAGTAATTTATAAGCGCGGTCATTTACGTTAAGCAAAAGTACAGGATGAGAAAAAACGCGAAAAATAAAAACGAAGCAGTTTACCTGTGTGAGCGAGTGTAGCCTCTATGCGTGTGCGTGTGCGCCTTGATACTCTTTCTCTGTCTTGTTAATTTGAACTCTTTTGTTTTGTCATCTGTAATAACGTTCATGTATGACTAACGAGCACTACCCTAGGGTGACCTCGCGAACGTCGCGTAGGGCGACAGGCTTGACGTCGGCGCCCTCGACCACATCACCACCGCCGGGCGGCGGCTTCGACTCCGATGGACCGCAGAGCCACGCCGTGGCTACTCAGAAGCGGAAGCTTCGCACCCCCGTGTGGGCCAGGTTGCGACAAACATTCACAATTTCCAAACCCCCATATTATGTCTATATACACCCCCGTCTCTCTTTTTTTCGATGCCCCTCTACCACAGTCTTTTGAATTTTTACATATACATACCTAGATGAGAACTCTACTTTGTCATTATTACCTTTCTCTACTTAACGTGTTATATACATACTTCGAACGCCCACGAGCGCGCGCCGTACCGCGCCAAGTTCCTTTTAAAGCTGAAAGGAGTCACGCGTTATAGCAGCGAACTGCTTTTTGCGCCGGTCGCGCAAAATCCGATTTTCGCGGCAGCTCTCTGGGTTTTTGAAAGTCGGGGTTTTAGTCTTGAAAGGTATGTAGAAAACACTCTGCTCGGGGTGAATTTTTCCGCGATGGTGAATAATTTAATAAGCTGGATATTGTTTGAAAAAAAAATGCAAAGTAGATGAGAGTGCTGAGACTTGATTTTCGTTGGAAAATCTTTTGTGAAAGTGCACGTCTGACCATCCTTGGAACGTGTCTACTTATCGTTTTTAATGTGACATTTTAACATTCTGTAATGAAATCATTCTATTTAAAAGTTAAATTTTACTTTCAAATATTCAGAGAGCATCGTCTAGTTTTTGATGGCGTTCAGGTCGTTTTTGTTTACATTTTTTATTACTTTTCGATGTTCGTCAATGATGTTTTGATTTATTCGTGGTGCAGAGAAACTTTACATCTTCCTTATTCGTTATTTTGATGTCTCGATTTTTCTCAGTTTTTTTAACAGAATAACGTTGATTAGCTTTATCATTTGCATCAATAAATCAAGAAGTAAATCACCTCGTGTTTATTATAGCTTGATTTATATATTTTTTTAGAAGCGCGAATCTCCTCTTACTACGAATAACGCAATTAATCATTGTCAACGTTTCAAAACATGTTTTTTCTAAAACGAAAAGTCGCGTCCCCTTTTTGACTCAAGCATTACTGGTTTTGATGGTTTGCTTATAGGCATAATGAAAAGGCCGTAGTTAATAGTTAATAGTCACTTTGAGAACATTATAGATTCATAGCCAATAGACAATAGCCGGCTATACAACATCCCATCCGATTCTAGAGTTAAGCTCAAAAGTGTAATTTTATCCTAAAACTGTAAATTCTACGTATCGTAGTGTACATTATACTTCACAACTCTCAAAGAATTAGTTCTCTCTTTTTAATCACTTAGAAGCTTGCCGACTATATTCGTATACACATTATTTACCAGAAGCAAAACGAATCGGGTTCAAAAGAAAGGTGCACCGAGCCGCGATGTGTAAAAAAGGGGTTTTAATTTACACAAAAGGTTTCTCGGCTCGCTAAAAGCGCCATCGTAGAAAACGAACAAACAGTAGCGTGCCAAGTCCATGGAGCGCCATACAGTGTCGCGGGAACTGAAACGAGCGTAGAGAGAAAAGACGTGGATCTTGTTAATTAAAAAGTCATTACATGCAGCGCACCTCTTGGTTGGTAGTTTAGAAATGTCAAGTATCAATTTAATTCATGTGAGATGCGTCTCTCTCTGAGGCTCCCTAATCAAATGCGCTCGTTAGAGACGTGATCCTTGTTAGATGTGAGGAACGTGTGTGCACGCTTGCCAACTCCCCACTTACATTATCTACGTACATACCTTTTACTATATCTATAGTCTATCCTCTGTCTGTCTATCTGTTCGACGTATGGAAAGAGGCACCTTGGTTATTACCCCCACAGACACTCACTATACTAGACACGTACACGGCATGACGTTAGATCTACAACCTGTGTATGTGTGTATATATACCTATGAACATGCGTACGATATGTACATTTACCATACGACTATCTGCCTGTTCTATATATATTATATATTTACATGGATATATGTCTTGGAACTTATGCGCCATCTATCTCTGTCTCTACTGCGTTACTTCTATACTGTCTATCCTATCTCTGTACTCTTTTTATTATATTTTTAGTGGTCTTAACATCTATTATATATATTGAAAAATATTATGTATTGTTTAGCCTGCAGTTTTCTCTAGCCCTGGGATATGCGCCTGTGCCGATGCAAAATATTATACTGACTGTTCTATACTATAATATTTATGTACATTCATATCATATTTTTATACACACTTTCACAGATACACTCCTGATCGATGCACACTTGCAAACAACATCTTATAACTATACATGAACCATCGCATAACGTCGGAGGTGGAATCGCGCGTTAAATATCGAAATTCGAGTGACGCTCGTAAGAGATACCGTAAAAAGTAAAACGCGATGAATTAACACCGAACGTCGACTGGATTTTATTTTTAACTCGATTCCACTTCCGTCTCTGCATTGATTATAATGCATAATTGTAACGGGGTTCGGTTTCTGGGGGAACCTCAGCAATATCCGACCGGATCACAATCCCTCGGTGCGGCGGAGAACTCTCTCAACGCCTGTGATTTACCCGCATTGCAACGCAGCTCGCTGCGAGAGCTGCTTCGCGAACGTCCTGTTCGCACGTGTGCTATCTCTCCTGTGCGGAGCCGGCTTTTCAGTTTTGCGTTGCAACCGCTTCTTGCAACACCCGCGGAGGCGGCGGTATTCGCGATGAGGACGTAGGGAACGGAAGAGAACAACTCGGGAAAATAATGCTAGTCCCGATTAACACAAAACAAAATAATCGGCGTGGAGAGTATCTCGTGAAGCTTATGCGCGCGAACGAGAAGGCCGTTACTTGGTGTCGCTGCAGAAAAAGGTGATACAGAAAAAGGGCTCAGCCCTACTTGCTTGCAGTCGCCGTTCTCGGTAGGCGCACACCACACACTCGCACACACACAAGCTAGCAGATTCAAACTCTTGCGCCTCCCTCTGACCTTTCTACGGTCTTAATCCGCCTTGCGTCCAAATTGCTCGCAAACCCGAAAAAAAATAAAATTTTTCGACGCAAAAGTCGCAAATTTCCTCGTGAGTCGTGATGAAATCTGTACACGAGTACGATTTTTGCGCGTATTGTATCGCCGTTGTCGGGTCTTACTCACACACACATGCTCGCCTGCGCAGCTGTGCGCTCTTCTATCTAAATCTTGCTTTTCGAGTCTTTAGACGCAAGTTCGAATCCTAGACTCGCGTTCGATTCCTCGAATGTCTGGATCGATTGCGCATTCACAGGTACGATGCTGCCATTAAAAAGAAATTGCACGACAAAAAATAATTTCGAACTAATTCGCAGTTCGCTACGTATATTGGAATTCTACTGAAAAATCAACGCAACTTATCCCAACTAAAGCGCGTCGAACTAATTCGTTTGAAAAAAAAAAAAATCCGAATCAGAGAGTACTTAACAAACTGGTGTCAGCTGCAACTTCCGCCACTCCGATTCGTCAACTCTAATTTTGTGTGATAGTGTCAGCTAGGGCCTATCCTCCGGCCTGGAGATATGCACTGCTGGCTTTTCACAAAAATTCACGGTTCGAGTATATACGCGTGCGTATAATATACTTTTGGTTCGAGTATAAGCTCGCACAGCTCGACTGCGACGTAAACACAGAGTCGCGCTTGTTTACGTCGTTCGCCGCGGCCTTCTCGTATCTATGCGATCTACCGCGACTGTGTACTGTATACACGCTATAGCGACGCTACCGAAATCTCACTGTTCTCTCTCTCTCTCGCGAATATTTTGCGCTCGCGAATATTATATGGCGTTCCCGCGCGCGGTATCTTCTACGATTTTCCGCGCGTTCCTCACCGAATCCACACGTTGATGGGCGCAATTGTAACGGGGTTCGGTTTCTGGGGAAGAATCGGCAATATCCGACCGGATCACAATCCCTCGGTGCTAATCAGGCCGATTGGCGCATCGTTGAAACGCGACGTTGCGCAAGCGTGAGGCAAGATTCGGGCCCTAGCGTATAAGTCGCGGTCCGTCGGACGGACAGATAGCTTCCGGTCATAGGTGCGAACGCGGCAGCTCTCGTGTGTGAGACTGACTGCATCGAGCGACGACCGATAGCATGCGAGAGAGTGAGAGTGTGTGTGTGTGTGTGTGTGTGTGTGTGTGTGTGATCGCGAGAAGAAGACGTCCAAGCCAACTCTTGCTACGAGAAGCAAGGACGACCCGGCCTGTCGATCAGCGGCCGAACGAGAGGACGTCAGCTCCAGCGAGTGAGCCAGCAACACCACCGACGCAGAGTGTGTGTGAGTGTGTGGTGTGCGCCTACCGAGAACGGCGACTGCGAGTAAGTAGGGCTGAGCTCTTTTTCTGTATCGCGTCAGCAGTAGCAGCGGCTACAGCATTGCGACTTGGTGGTGCGTCACCAAGTAACGGCATTCTCGTTCGCACACGACTCGGCGCACATTCGTATATAAAGAAAATATTGGCCGCACAATATATCATTATTTTGTTTTGTTTTAATTGGGACTAGCTTCATTTTCCCGATATGTTCTCTCCCGTTCCCTACATCCTCAACGCGGGTAAATCACAGGCGTTGAGAGAGTTCTCCGCCGCACCGAGGGATTGTGATCCGGTCGGATATTGCCGAGTTTCCCCCGAAATCGAACCCCGTTACATAATCATACCTGTAAATATATATGTTTCTCTTTAAGCGAACTCTTCTAGATTAATCATTATAGCGCTTTTATTCATGCATCAAGAGTATATTCATGATAATTATGAATCTACTTCTATATTAGTTCGTAAACTATCCTCTAACTAAGGACACCACTTCTCAAATAAATGCATGCAAATAAAGCGCGTATATTATACGTTATATTCCCTCTAGCTATACTCGTTTGTTATATTTTTTCTCGCACCCCCTTTTTCAGCCGCGCGCAGCTAGTACACAGAGGCGACGAAAAAACACGCAACTGCGGCCGCAAAGCGCCGGTACAAAGCTCCCGCGCGGGCGGCTTCGATGTAAAATACACGAGTTAATTACAGACCTTAATTCCGTGTGTTTTTCGCGGCGAAAGTTCGGTCCGCGAAAATTAACAACGCTTCTTTCTCCGGCGCCGCGAATCTAGAGCATAACCGAGTGCGCTCGAGGTTTAAGCCCCGCACAGTAGGTACTAGTCTGTCTCTCTCTCTTTTTTTTCGTCATTCATTTTTGCCTTACGTCGCTTTGTAGTGGCCTATGTATATACCGCGGAGGTTTTTTCCGCGACGGAGGGCTACACGTCTGGATCGACCTCTGCGAGATACGTCGTCTGTCTAATTACGATCGAATATCGGAGATTCGTCAATTAGACTGGATTAGAGGAACGGATCGAAAAGTCGATACGACGCGGTTCGACTTTTTCATTGAAGCCGGGGATTCCCCCATACGTAATAGACGCTTTCAGCATTCAATCAGGAGCTCAACGCGATGGAGTTCTTTTACTCTAGTAATTTGGATGTCGAAGCCGATGCAGTTTTTCTCATTCACTGAGACAAATTCGGAGGCAGAGTCGCGAGTTACGCGAATTGCTATAGATTATATATACAGCCGTTCGTAAAACAAATGACAATCTGATTTAAAGTTGCGCGATGAATCAGTACAGAACGTTACTATGATCTATTTTCTTATTTTATGCACAAAACTTTATACTAACAACTTTTTTCTAGAGAAAGTCTCTTAGAACATCATGCAATCTCTATGTAGCAATACTAAAGTAATAACTTCACTAGACTAGCAATGAATTGTCTCACTTACACTAATAATCTCAATCTCTTCTGTCTAAATCATAAGATTCTATGCATCTTAACACCTCCACAAAATAAAATCCCGATAAATCGTCGCGTATAACAGTAATTATCCGATTTCTCGCTAAAACAAAGAGCAGAAATTCCGTACCACGCTCCTGCCCACTTTTATCTTTATTATACAAAACGGAGATTCGTGAGTTCGTAATATTAATTTCAACGATTTTTCTTTTTAACGCGTTGCGGAAATCACGTTCCGCAATCACTTTTGTCTGTCTGAAATATCGCTTCCGTTCTGCACATACCTTCGGGCCGTTACAAGGCTCGTGCAAACTAACCTCCACGATTCGTGCGAAAATATGGAAACGAGTATTTTGATCTTTATACAGTATTATAAGAGTGGACAGGTTAGCTGATCGGAAACGCGATCCAGAAGGCAAAAGAAACGCGTTAGTTAGTTACTTATATAAGAGCTCGGAGCAGCGCGTGAATGTTGCCCAAGCCCCCCGAACTAGCGCCGAAACCAATACCATGGTTGTTGTTATTTTTTCTTGGTGTTTTACTTTATAGAGAAGCAGAGCGTATGGAGAAGGAAGCCAGCGGCCAGCAAGGCGTGCGTCGTAGGTTTGTTCATTACTGGAATTGAAAAGTTCTATCTCTTTCTGTCTCTGTCTTTCTTTCTCACAAATACACACACGGAATATCTATACTTCTCTCTTTCTCTGACTGTCTCTACCACCACCAGCCCTAGTACACCGTTATTTTTTTCTTTTACTTTACGTTTCTTTTTCCCCTCTGATTTGGTTTTTTCATTTTCGTCCCTCTTCGTTTACTGTTCCTTTTTATGACGCATCTTCATTAAGTTTTTTTATGATTTCGCGACCCCGCGTTGCACGGGTAGTTAAACACAGGAGAGTTCATCTATGCGATGATAAAAAAATCTATATAGATTTCCGAAGACTCGTAAAAATTGTATACGTACAATTTTCGTGCACTGGCCTGATGGATTCTTCCTTTTAAGATAGAAATGAGCTGTTTGACGGACATTAGAGAAGTGTGAGTCAAACACGCAGTATGGGTAAATATAAGGGAGAAATTAATTTTTTGATTTGGCCAATGTAATTTTTGTTATTGTTGGCGATACGATTCGAATGACGGTGATGAGACAGTACGGTTGGTATTCAATAATCCCGGTGTAATTTTGATGTATTTCTTAATTTTATTATAAATGGGTAAAATTTTGAGAAGTGTACATAATATATGCCTTCTGCATGATTGGAAATTCAATAAATGTCAAGTTTAATAACTGTTTTAAATAAGTTTTTTATTACATAATGGAGATGTTCAATGTTTTACGATACACATGACAATACTAAAATTGTTCAGACATTCCTTTTATACAAATATACATAACTGTTTATACATTGTGTTTTGATATTTGATATTTGAGTAAATAATGTAATTATATTGAAGTTATAACTAACCCCGTATTGTATATTATTGCGCACGTATTATTTTTTAATTGTTGCTTCTTCCCCTTTGACTTTCAATCCTCAACCACTTCCATTACTGTTAGAAGTAGAACTGGTCTATCATGTTAAAGGTAACGCATGCGAATTCTCTGTTCAGGAAGCATAGAACCCTTTATATGTATCGAATAGCCCCTGTACATGTGAATTTGTAATGAACAAATCCACTGATACGAGATAAGTTTTTTTAACGAACCGTCGATTTCGTTTTTACGATGGTACATGAATTTTTCAAAAGTCCGGTTTTCGACCCCTCGAATCAGCCTGATTTTTGCGGTGCTATAGCAAACAAACTTTTTTCAAATAAAAGCTATCGCACCCCTGAAAAGTACCTTGAGGTGCAAATAATACATCACATCTTTGAAGTGGTGTATTTTTTAAATTCAAAACCGCAAGTATACTTTTAAAATACTTACACCCCATATTATAACGATAAAATGATGTTTATCGTGAGGAATGTTTTTCACGCTTAGTCATCTCCGAATGAGTTGTACTATGTCTATATCGATGTCCTCTGTGCCTATACATGGTTGTAAGAATCTGAGCAAATCCAACGAAGGAATTTTTCAAACATTCTCTTCGGTTGGATTTGCTCAAAGTTCGAACACTCATATTATACCTAAAAAAAACATTCGTCACTGTCGACCCACAAGACCACTGTAAATCTATATTGTGATCATGCAGTTAATGGCAAAAGCTCTTTGTATAATGTACCCGTATACACGCCAGACGCATAAACAGTCAGATATATATGTCGGTACGAGTAATAAGCTAGAGTAATGCATAACGGCAAAACCAATCAATCGAGAAATCAGTAAATAAAAAAAGAGCAAAAATAATCAATAATATAAGGGGGGTCCAGAGCTCGATCAGACTAATCTAACGTCTGCTCTTTGTTTGTTTCTCTCTCTTTAACCCACAGGAGGTTGGCCGACGAGGACGATGAGTTGTCGGAGGTGCAGCCGGACGCGGTGCCGCCGGAGGTGCGCGAGTGGCTCGCCTCGACGTTCACGCGGCAGCTGGCTACGACGAGGCGACGGACCGACGAGAAGCCGAAATTCCGCACGGTCGCCCACGCCATCAGGGCCGGCATTTTCGTCGATCGCATCTACAGGCGGGTCACCAACACCACGTTCATGAAATTTCCAACGGATGTCGTTAGGGTTCTCAAGGTACGGGCTATACCTATATACCCTACTGCTACACTGGTATGTGTCACCACGGCCGGGTTATAAAGCGAGAGCCCGCGCCAACGATATGAGGGAGCGGGGGAATGCAAAATTTCTGCGGCACAGCTCTCGCTGCTATTCAGGGATTCGCGGTCTGATTTCGGAGCCTCGCCACCGTGCATGTGCGGCGTGATCCTTGAATTTTTCCCTCGTCAGAATTCGAATTGCAACGCTCGTAAAACAGTTTTCGGGGGCAAACTCGGACGAAGTTTCGCAGGTTGACACGTCCGGCGTCGCTTCGCTTCAATTTATCAAAGTCGCCGTAGCGAAATTGATACAGCACTGCGCAAACGCTGCATACGAGTTTGTAATGCGCCAACCAATTAGACGCGGCGAAGTTAATTTGTAACCCAATTAGATAAACCGAATCTTAATTGCAACGTCGGCTGAGCAAGCGTCGCGAGTAGTAAAGTTCAGGATACCGTCAGATGCGGCGCCGGGATTGTTCGAGCCCTGATCCCTCAAAGACGCATTGCGCAATCACGCTGAGACTTACGTTTAAGTGAGAGCACAATAGCATTAATCCAGCTCTCGACCCTCCGAAAGTCCTTCGCGCCGCAATAACTGAAACTTCAATCCCGCTTTGTCCTCGCCGTTATACAGTCTCGTCAGCAATCAAATTTCCGTTAGCCCCTTTGACGAGAAGCATCTCGCGTGAGTATACGGCGGTATGAAAAAGACATGACGAGAGGAAAATGAAATTGCAGACGCTGGACGAGTGGTCGTTCGACGTGTTCTCGCTGAGCGTAGCAGCGCTGGGCGCGCCGGTCAAGTACTTGGGCTACGACTTGCTCAACCGCTACGGCATGATCCACAAGTTCAAAGTGCCGCCGGCTGTGCTCGAGAGCTTCCTCGTAAGGGTCGAGGAGGGCTACTGCAGGCATCGCAATCCCTATCACAACAACCTTCACGCGGCCGACGTCGCCCAGACAATGCACTACATCCTCTGCCGTACCGGCTTGATGGTGAGTTTCTATCCAAGTTTGCCTATACGTGCGCGCGCGTGTGTGTGTGTGTGAGAGAGAGAGAGAGAGAGAGAGAGAGAGAGAGAGAGAGAGAGAGAGAGAGACTTTGCTCAAAGCGAAGGCTGCAGGCGAACGAGTGTTGCTTTAAAAACTAATTAATCTTTATGCGCCGGAATGAAAACAGCCGCGTTTCGATTAACGTCCGCGAGTAGTACAAGGCGACTATGAGCAGAAGCAACACCGCGAGTTCCGTAATTAAAACTAATACAACTGTATCGCGAATTGAATTCGA
Organism: Nasonia vitripennis; assembly: GCF_009193385.2. NCBI lineage: Eukaryota > Metazoa > Arthropoda > Insecta > Hymenoptera > Pteromalidae > Nasonia > Nasonia vitripennis. The sequence goes on along the minus strand of NC_045758.1, from coordinate 4,518,544 downwards.
AATTGCCTCTCGTTCTCGCGCTCGGTTCAAACTTTATCCGACAAATAGTGTACTCCAAAGCGTGCTAATATATAATACAGATCACGGCGTTCTTCCTCACTGCAACACAAAATCTCGGCGTATAATACACGCGATCTCGCGCGTATTATGAATATCACAATAGCACGACGCGGCACCTGCTGCTCTTCCCCCTATTCACCTCTCCGTCCCGAGCTTATTACCAAGTTTCGCCTTCGACAGCCCTCGACTATCCTCGGAGCGCAAATAACTTGTTACTACGAGCAGCTCGTCGGCATCAGGTGACTGCTGTTGCAGCGGGAAATGCTCGCGATGATTCGCAGCGTTCCGATTTTGGCGCGCGTTGTGTGAAAGGGAAACTTTAATAAGGACGTGGCATACGTAACGTGAATAAACTCGCGCCGGAGCTGCTTCTCTGGGATGACCCTTATTCGGCCGGTGGCAAGTATTACACGGTAGTCGAGTAACAGCAGCCGACGGGGGCTGTGCGTCATGCGCCGTCCTTGTCGCCGCGAAACTTACTATTTGGCTGTGTGTCACGACCGTTATTTCGGGGATGCTCGTGTGCGTATATGCAGAGCGATCGCGTGGTTCGAGAGGAGATTCTATGTTTCGTTGGGGTGTGAGCTATTATTTCTTATGATAACGTAATTAATATACTCCAGTATGAATTAAAACAGATAGTGGACTTGTAATTGAATTCGCCGCTTCGTGTTCGGAAATATAGAAAAGTGTTCATCGCGTTAATTATTATTTTATTAAAAACAATGCCGAAGAATCGTCCTCTCGGCAACGACATATAAAGAACTAACTCGGCTAGACGTCCGGAGAACTTTTGTTACGATATTACGGCACTTTTACTCGAGGCCATTGCAGTTACGAAACTTGGCGTTGATTACTTTCCTTCGCCGTGGGACACTTCGGGCCGATAAATTCCATAGCGTAGTTTGCGCGGTAGAAATTGGTAGACTACTGGCTGTGTGTCTGTGTGTATTGATTGTTTTCGACCGGAGTACCTTGAATTATAGAGACCGTCATTTGGTGGTTAAAGAACAATGCCGACGATCGTTATTAATGTACACGTTCTTGCCCAGAAGCAACAAGTTATTTTCAGCTTATGCGCGACCATAGATTAACGCCTCTAATTGATCTATAAATTTGGCTGTAATTATACAATGAATATCGAATGCTCGATTCAAATTCTATGGAGCCTGCGCAGCGAACAACGAATCTCTCGGCAAACAAAGAGCGATCAAACTGATTACGGAAAATAATAAAAGTCGCTGTTCTTCATGCTGAATCCGAGTCTCGTTAAAAAAGAATCCGAATACGCATACTCCGCGGAATCAAATTATACGATCGCGCTCGTGCCTTCGTGAATTTTCATGGCCCGCAATAAATCGAGATAATTTACGAGAAGCCGGAACAACGTCCTTATCCAGACTACAAAACGATAAAACAATATCGCGTATGTGTGTGTGTGACGCAGAATTGGCTGACGGACCTGGAGATCTTCGCGACGCTCGTGGCTGCCCTTATCCACGATTACGAGCACACGGGCACGACCAACAACTTCCACGTTATGTCCGGAAGCGAGACAGCCCTGCTGTACAATGACCGGGCGGTACTGGAGAACCATCACATCTCGGCGAGCTTCCGGTACGTATGTGCATATCAATCGACTAGAGTGTATCGCTGAGTACGAGACCTCATTCCAACGAGATGATCGCATCCACTTGCGGATAAGCAAAGTTTTCGGATTAGCCGCAACGCGCATCTCAGGGGATGATTCGCTTTTGAGATACACATCCACACACAATAATAAAAGTTTGCCTCCTCATCCGTAACAGCATACTGCGCGAGGACGACTGCAACATCTTGCAGAATCTCTCGAAGGAGGAGTTCCGGGAGTTCCGAACTCTGGTGATCGACATGGTCCTGGCGACCGACATGAGCTTTCACTTCCAGCAGCTAAAGAACATGAAGAATCTGTTGAGCCTCGCTGAGCCGAGCGTCGACAAGAGCAAGGCCGTGAGCCTCGTGCTTCACTGCTGCGACATCTCGCATCCTGCCAAACGATGGGACCTGCATCATCGGTGAGTTGTGCGGCTGCTTTATTTATGGGGGAGAATTGAATTTATACGCTGCGCAATCATCGTAAATTACTGTATGAAATATAAAAGTGTTCTCACGTAATGGAAGAAAAGCGTAAAATACATCACTCGATAAATATCTGAAGTAAAATATCGCTGAGTCGAGTCGCGTTATAAAAAAGCACTTTCCCTCATTTTTCGCAACGTCAGGTGGACAATGCAGCTTCTGGAGGAATTTTTCCGCCAAGGCGACAAGGAAAAGGACCTCGGCCTACCTTTCTCTCCACTCTGCGACCGAAACAATACTCTGGTAGCTGAATCTCAAATAGGCTTCATCGAGTTCATCGTCGAGCCCAGTATGCAAGTCTGCAGCGACATGCTAGAAACGATTCTAGCTCCGCTCAACGCCAAGGAGAGCGTCGACGAATCCAGCGATAAGCGTAAGATGATTTATGTTCCCAACGATTCATCCTATTATACATCCTTAATAAAACTTAATTAGCAATGTATCTCTCTCCATCCCCAGCAGCAGCGGCCGAGAAGAAATTCCAGATCGTCAAGCCTTGGTCAGCGTGTCTCGCGGAAAACAAGCGAAGCTGGAAGGAGCAAGCCGTCAGAGGTAAATGTAATCCCTTTGTGCTGCAGCGTTATTTCCACGAACAAAGTTCGATTAATAGCGACGTCTATTTTACCCTATAATTGCGCTCGCGCGTGAGCCTTTTATCGATACATCCGCGCGTACGGAAAAATGAGAATCTTTGATAAAGCCGCGAGAACAATTAAAACTTTTTTTCTCTTCTGCTTCGCAGACGCCGAACTCAGGGCACAAAGGGAACAAGAGAAGAAGAAGGAAGAGGGCGAGGCGACGGCTGGCAACAACGGCAGCAACGCCGACGATACACAGCCGACCGCGGAATGATCCATTCGAAATAAGGAATATTTTTTGTAAAGTGAATATAATCACGACCACGAGCTCGCTATCAAACAGTATTAATACACAGCGTCGAGGGATATGTGCAGAGCAAAGCTTCTCTATGTATTAAATGCCTATAGGTCGTATGCATTATGATTATGATTTGTCGTCGAGAAATTTTCGTTAGATCGCAATAAACGTCGCTTACGTTGATTTGGGTTACTTTGTGTTGTATACCGGCTATATAGGACTAACATCAGCAATATTGTATACTTAAAATGTCATCGTCAAAGTTTATATATAGTACTCGACTTATATCGACGCTTCTTACATGCATCTCAGACTGAAAGCACACTTATTTACCTGTATATTATAAATTTACGTGTAAACCATTCTTCCGACCCCACACACAGTACGATTGTTTGCCCAACGTGGCTCGACATCGATACGTTTCGTTTTCGTGTATAATAGCGACGGTAGTGTAACTTAAAGGAACATTCAGTATAACTCCGAGTTAGAGCGTGTGAAAGTAGAGTGATTTGCACAAAAATATAGAGATTAACAATAAAGAGCGAGAGATGGACGTTTACTTCGACGATCGTATATAATAATCAAGGTACATAATTTTCCTCTACCTCTATATACACATATACAGTGCGAGGGAGGAGGGCTAAAAATCTCAAGTGACTCGCGCGACGAGAGTCTTTTGTGCAGCGTCGAAATAATGAGAGGGGAGGCTCGCGTAACCGTATAGCAGTCTCTCTCTCTCTCTCTCTCTCTCCCGCAGCGCTCGAAAAGATGATCGGATTTCAGAGAGACGGAAAGCGAGAGGGAGAGCGCGGCTATGTGGGACAAAAGACGGCGATGCACATCGTCGCGCTTCATGGGGGGAGGGGGGGGGGGGAGAGGGAGAAAAGCCAGCCAGTGCGCGAACTTCAAACTCTCTCTCTCTCTCTCTCTCTCTCTCTCTCTCTCTCTCTCTCTCTCTCTCTCTCTCTCTCGTATACCCGTGCATATATATAAGGGAAAAAAGACGTCGTCAGCCGCCGCGAAGGGACTACTCATCGTTAGACACTAATCGATCATCTTTCGCGTGTAAATACTGGAATATATTTGCGGAGATGGAGAGATCGCGGTATTGAAGTATGTGAGCAAGAATACTCGATTATATTATTATATAGCGTTATTGTTGTTGTTATGTTACTCGTTTTTAAGATGTGTACCTTTTTTTGCACTGCGTTGCGTTTATCGAGCGAATTTTCGAAGAAACTTTCTGAAGATGATTTCGTTAGAACAGTCGAGTGCGAAAACTTTTACGGCGGAATTTCTTTCTGTACTTATCGTTGAAGTGATTTGGCCGTTCCGATGCGTACAGTGTCAGTTTTAGTTATCGAGCGGGACGTCAGGATTGTGTTCTAGAGAAAATATGTAAAACTTCATCGACGTCGCTTGTATGATTCTCTACTTTTTCCTTGAGAAAATCAGTTTCGAGTCGAAAAGTTCTTGCGAAGATCCTTTAAACGAAGTTATAATATATCTCCGAAGTATAATTAATATACAGAAAATAAATTTGATATAAGATATTCGTACCAATTAATCGCCTTTTCAGAGCATCTTTTATTACTACTACATATATACTTTTACGTATATAACAATCAAAATAGTTTTAATAAGCCGACACCCGTACGAGAAATCCGTCACGTATGTATATTAAATGAGATACTCTTCATTCGCTATACACATAAATATAATTAGCATAAAGTAAAAGAAGAAAACCAAAACAGTGTAATGAAACAAACAACTTTTCCATCAACGGCTGAACGTAAAAATCCAAACGCGTTGGTACATGTGTATACCGTGCACAACGTCGAAACCACACACTCACGTAAAAGTATAAAAATATGAACAAAAGCTCACGCATGTAAGACAGAGAGCAAGTCTGTCCAGCGAATAGTGTATACGTATATATACTTAATAATAATAAGCGATGCTGCAAGTCAAGCGCGCTTTGTATGTTCAAGTACGCAAAAATATCTATACGATATATAGTATATTATATAAACAATAAATAAAGTAAATACGGATGACACATTGTGTGAACACAGGCGCGTCACGACGATCGCTAGCCTTACGCGGCCGCGAGTCGCTCACTGGAAGACAATGTGTGAGAGAGAGAGAGAGAGAGAGAGAGAGAGAGAGAGAGAGAGAGAGAGAGAGAGAGAGAGAGAGAGGCGAGAGAGTATTTTCCAAGCCCTCGCGATTGATCGCCGAGGTGGTGTCCACCCTCCCACGCTTATATAATAATAATACGCATCTCGCGCGGGCGCGAGTCCTCTGATATTATATACTATTTATAAAATACGCCATCGTTAAAATTTCGCGCGCGCCAGAGACGGGGAGAGCTTTAGCGAAGAGCGAACGCTAGACTCAACCTATAAGTATATATGTATATGTAGCCGCCCTTTCACACACGCGGGCGTGTGTGTGTGTCTGCTCGATTCGCTTTTCGCTTTCCCTCTCTCTCTCTCTCTTCCTTCCGATGAATTTCGCGCCTCATCTCCGCCCGGGATAAAGCTTTCGCTCAATTTTCATTATGAGCCTGAGATTGGACGTTCTGCCCTAAACCCACACCCCGCGAGCCCTTTAGTCGACGCGCACTGAGCGAGAGGAGAAATTTACCAAAAAGACGGAGGATGTGCTTTTGTTATATATAAGGTTCGGTTGACGCTTTTCGCGCGCTCGAGTTTCCCGCTTTCGCAGCTCGACTTGATTCGATTCCATCGATCGAGCTTGATTGAACGGACGTTTCTTCTTTTCTTTAGAGGGGATTTTATTATTCTCTCAATTGGAAAATCATTCGCGCTTCGCCGAGCAGCAATTCCAGAGTTATGAGTAGGTGTCGCGTATATAATATGAAAATTTATTTGACTTGCGCAGTTTTTGTTTAGATTATATTAAAACAAAGACGACTACCTTTTCTTCTGATTCTATGAACTTTCTTTCACCTACAATCTTCTGCTCTCGAATTAAAAATGCAGCTTTTCAACATCCACATACTTACTCGTAAAATACTCAAACACAAAAGCTTGTTTAACTTTCGCAAAGCAAACATCGGTATATCTGTCAAAACGAGCACGCAAAGCAGAAATAACAATGTTTACAATTCGTCTTCTTTCTTTGTTTGAGAAAACGAATGAAGCAGCTCGATTCTGCAGTTAAGTCCAAAGTCAAACAAATACATAAAAGAGAGTAATCGCCGCGTAAACGCCTGCATGCACAGCTGCAAAACCGGCTGAGGAATGAAGATTTAAATATTTTAAGACCAAAAAATGAACAAAGATATGAGAAAGTCCGTAAATTCGCTACATAAAAAAGTCGCTCGTCGTATACCTACTATCCTCGGATCGCATAAACTTGAACGACGAGACTTTCTCGCGAGTAAATTCTTTCGGGCCAAAAGAGTAATACATCCTGAAACATCTGAAGGCGGGAAATTTTTGATCGCGTATATCGATTTCCAAATATCTCACAGGCGACGGCGTAAACCCTCGTCTTTCATCTTAGCGAGAGAAATGTCGAGTGTATGTACATATAACCTGAGAATTTTAGATTGGAATAAAAGCTATTTTAAAAACTAATCGCTCGTCAAAGTACATATTTCTTCCTACATCTCAATCAAAATAACACAATCCCGGATTCAGACAGGAGTAATCAAAGCCACGGCGAATAAAAGCACAGAGTCCGGCTTTTACCCAACCGCTTATGAAAACAGTTCGCTAAAAAGCTACTCGACGGAGTCGGGGTAAAAAAAAGGATAAAGCGAAAAGGAAGCGGTGAATAGGTGCCGAGGCACTGAAGCGTCTCGCAATAAAAGAAATAAAATAAGTCGATCGGAAGCTTTCAGTGGGAAATAAAACTCGTCTGCCGGGTAAAAACCAGCCGTTCGTTCGAGGCTTTAAAACCAAGTGGTGTATACACCATCAGGAGAGCGCAACGTTTCTTCCGGCACACTATGTACAACGCGCAGGAAGAAGCGACGCGTGTCTCGACCCGCGGCTAGTGTAAGATCTATTTTTTTTCTCTTTGCTCTTTTTTTGCGGGGGAGTCGGGTGAACGTCTGCTCGGCCGAATAACAAACGCTCAAGCACACGAGACACGTATTTCGTTTTGTTCAAATGGATACGTTTTGCTTATTTGGACTGTAATTTTGTCAAAGTATGAAATGATCACGTAGAATGGGAAAAGTTGAGATGCTCAATCGATATGGTGCGAGTAAATTGTAGTAAGGTGAAAACTTTGATTTCTAAGAAAAAATCTCGCTAACTTTAATTGAAAAAAGTGTTGAAAAAATTCATTAACTTATGTAGAAGTTGATATTGAGTTAGTCATGTGTTTATCGTGTATAAGGAATTTAACAAAAGTATGGGATGAATAAACAAACTGTCTATTCTAAATCAAAGCAATGCGCCTATGTCTATGTTAAAATGATGAAACACACAAAGGTATAAGAAGCGGACGCACGATTTATTCTGCGGAATTTTCAACGTTGTCACGTATAATGCGAAAAGTAGACTAAACTTTCTCGAGTAGGAAATTAGTATATAAGGCGCATGACGTTATTTCATCCAAAAGAGTTTAGTATATAGCTGTAGTTCGTCTCGACTTTAGATCGCTCGTTGAATTATTTATTGTATGACGATTTTAGATGATGAAGATTTTATGCACTGTTTACCGTAATTTATATAGTTTACTCGTTTTCTTTTTATAAATCGTTATTGAGATCAAGTTTTGTACAAAACGATTAGTGTAAATAAGTGAAAAAAAAATTATCTATAGTTGTTTGTTTATTGTTTAAGCCCATATGATGACTTATTAAAGCGTATAATATTTATCGACGAGATTCTCTATGTAAATAACAAAGAATAATCCAAGACATAAGTTGCTTCACACTACTGCAAAATCTTACGAGACTCCGATACATAACTAGTCGTGCGTATAGAAAGTGAATATCAAAAAAATAATAAACAAGATAAAAGAAGGGAGAAAAGTCATTTTTTCACGTACCGTAGATAATCTATACCAATTTCATACTAAAGAGTGTGTGCATATATATTATGAACTCTAAATGATTTGATCGTTCCTACCAGCGCTGCATAATTTCTTATCACTGTTTCTCCTCAAAACAATTAATACGATATTACTTAACTCATAATATATAGCATTACTAGATAGCTACTTTTAATGTATCACTCAGTCCTTTCTTATCACCGTCAAATGGGTAATTTCAGAAAAGGCGCAGAGTATAGCTAATTGGTAAAATGCATATCAAGTACATACCTTCTTATCTTCAATGGAAAACATAAAATATTCAATTTTGTATTGCCTACGCTTTTAAATTTACAACCAAATTATACTTACCAAAAGCATGTCTCATCAACTGATAAGAAAGCATTACGATTCACTAAAACTGTTTGATGAAGTCAAAGCCTCGCAAAGTTAACTCCAATATTTCCAATTCATATCCTTCTTAAATTATTATGATCTGCATTTACTGCATTTAGAAATGAAATGCAAACGTAGGAAAATAATGATTCATAAAAAAGTATAATAGCCTTTGATTACTTTTATTGCAAACAATATTATGAATGATAACGACCAAGTACTTTGTAATGCCGCATTCTGTACTGAAAATTCCGCAGCTAAAAATATCTATTCCGATATATCGCTTTTTGTTTTTTGCGCAGCTCTGATAAAAACGATTACAAGCGAGTGAAAAGAATACTTTAAAAATTTTACCACGAGCATTTCTTCGTGTAGCGGACAAGGGGCCAAATCGCGCAATAGATCTTTATATAAATTAATTCGAGCCACGGTTGATTTCTGTAAATAACTTCAAAAAAGGAAATGTGATCACACTTTGTCTTTAGGACTGTCTTGTAATACTGCTGATTGCGTCAGAGACGCCTGCGAATGATAATTCAGTCACTTATTGAAAAAAAAGTATGAATCAAAATAACCACAATGCCACATTTACCCTTGATTTATATAAATGATACGTCGACCAGACGGTGAAGAGAATTCCCTCTCGTTCGAGTTTATTTTCAACAGAAAATGTCGAGCGTGAAAGAAATTTTGCTCACTCTTTGGTCATCATAGTAATTTGGTCTCGATTAACGCCGAATTGAATAATATTTTCCGACAGCAAGAAGACAGGTATGAAGTAAAGATGAGATGTAAATAAGTCGGATATTCTTCAAAGCGGAAAATCGAGGCGACGATATTCGACCAATGACCACTGATACTTCTATGAACAGCAAATAGATAAATTGAATGTAACTACTGTATGTATAACATATGCATATACTTCTATAATATTGTCTATGTACATAGATGTTTACATTTCTATACATGGTCGAAATACGACAATAATTATGCATTCAGTTGATGAAAAGTTTTTTTTTTACTTAAACTCCAAAACACCTTTTTATGTGAATTTCGTAAAATCTTGCATACTCCATCTTGTATCTTGAATCTAATATATTAATTAAAGTAAAAGAAACTGTTGATTTAGAGCTGTGGAAAAATCAAAAGTATTTTTAAACTTATTATTATAATAGTTGTTATCGTATTTTGGCTATCTAAACTATTCACTAAAATGCGCGCGAATAAAATAATCTTTGTAATAGAAAAGGATAACCGAGCAAATAGTAAAAGATTTTGTGTATATGTAAGCATTGTAAAGAGAAAATGGATTGAAAAATGAAATGAAAGACATGTATATTATACAGAATAATATTTAGGAAATATTTTCCAACACATTTCAATCACAGAGATATGTAAATATTCCCTAAGTCAGCACCACTTCATGTACGTTTAATGTACTGCAATTTATGTGTAACGAAGTAAGAGAAACATTCAAATATATACCACACAAGCGTAAATAATGTAATTAAAACTATGTACGCGTCTATAAACAAATATGTGAGAATCGATTAAACTAGTTAAATCTTGAATAATAACCTAATTATTTTATGAATCCTACTAATCTCTCGAAAAAATACTCTAATATAAACAAAAGCTGATTTGTTGTTCAGAGTTAGTTATGCCAAGCCCAAGTAGCTTGTCCGCTCATACTACAATTGCCTGAGTCTTCAATTTCATTTAATTACAAACTAGTAAAATATTAACATAATTTCTTATTACTGCTTAAAATTTAACGCGAACACAGACTCAATTTGTCAACAAACGGTATTCTGAAACAAATGATTAAATCTTTAAATTTTTACGATTTTACCATTGTCGGTATATTATCAACCGTTAGCTACGTTCCCACTCTTCAAGGAACGAACGACTGAATGTGCCGCGCGAGGATACGAAGTAGTACTTAGTAGTATTGATTTTTTAGCAGCGCATGTGCAATGAGCTGGTCACGTGTTAGCGACCCACTGCAGATTGCAGAATGAGAAGTTCCTATGGCCGAACACACAACTTGTCGTGTCGCTTCAAAAGCATCAGGAAAAACTAATTGATAGGTACGTTGTGTTATTAGAACTAAACCGCTTTTGTTAAATTAGTTTTTACGTGTCTTTGAACATCCATATGGAGTAGTTTTTAGCTACGATTTCAGTGATAGTTTTACTCCGTATCCAGTGTTTGTATATAAATACAGTGTAGTGATTGTTTTCAGGATTGTAAGTTTACATCAAGCCATCGTTTCAATGCACGCATATTTCAATATTTCCATAAGAGCCATGAGAAAGTTTCAGTTTTTTTACTATGCGTTATTGTAGATATTTTTTACGAAGTGTATGGTTGTGAAAATATTGTATAAAATTTAGTAATTTCAATTTTGGCTTTCAATGTTTATTATTGTTACAAAAATAATCAATAATTGTGTAACTATATCGGCTTGAATCTCGTAAAAAAATGTTGCTTGTAGGTTAAATATAAATCATTACATCAGTGAATATTTTTAGAATTTATAATTACAAAAGCAATATTTAAAAGCTGCAATCTTTTGTACGCAGAGCGAAAAATATTGACGCGCTATAATTTATTTTTTTTTTTATTTTATTCAATAATTAAAATCGAGTAATATTTTAATTCGCTGCGTTTTGTGTTATTTCATAGGTCTGAGTATTAGCTAACTAAACTGATACGTGCAAGTTGCACGACATTAGAATGTGCATATAATCGTACTTCAACCTGCATTGCGGATATCGACTGTAAATATTTTTGTTTCAATCCCTGACCTGCATATGCGCTTGAATCTCTAAAATAATAAACTATTTGGTCAGAATAAATGCAGAATGTCGTGCAAATTCAATACTTTGTCTAAAATATTAACAATTACTTTTTTCTTGTAAAATGCTAAAATTATAAGTAACGTAATTATTCTACTTAGAATAGTTTGGAATTTTGTATACTGTGTTTTAAACCGGCTTCAGATTTGTCCAAATGTTTCAATTGTTATGTGCATTAAAAAAGTCCTAGTAAAAACTGGGACCGCTATCGGAAGCGGCAGAAATTCAGAGCGCTACCTTGACCTTCTTATTCCAATGATAGCTCCGCGTTTCACTGTTTCAAATAAAGCGAATTCATTAAAAACAAAAGTTCTTGCATTTCAAGCTGAACATATATTTACCTATTGCGGTTCTATAATTTGAAATATTATATACTTTGCAGAGAGTAGAATTTTTATTAAATTTACTCACGAGGTTCATACTTGCTCGGCGGCATTCTTATCGTCGTCGATAAAGTCCTGACCAAAAATAATTTAGCCGGAAGCGTCGTGATTATATTCTCTCGTTGTGAACCTTAAACTCATATTCTTATCTCGTTATTGTTACAAAGTTCACCATAACGTTCGAAATGTTTGCAAAAATGTTTCGCAGTTGAAATTTTCGCACTAATTACCCCTTGCGATAACAGGCTAATGAGCTCTAACGAACACCTGTTTACAAAAGTAGGGCACGCTATCATCCAAACATTTTCCTCTTGCGTGGTAAAGCTTTCCCGATACACATAATAATAATAAAATATGAAATTCCTCGAAAGTTCAAAATCAAATTTCCCATCGCGTCGTAAACAACCCATACGACATCCCTTTTCCGTTCCAGCGAGTAAAAGCGAATTTCATATCGCAGCGCTGTGGTAATCCCATTTGTCGCGGGATCATCCGCGCAGCCTCGGCTATCAAGTTTACGGCGCTTCTCCCATCCAATACGAGCACAACAAGCTTTAGCTCCGTATAGCTTATAACTGTCGTGTATCTATATCTCTCCTTCTAATAAACAGCGAACAGACGACACGGCATGGTGGACGTGACGTCAGCGCCGGCATCCGCCGAGACAGGTAGCTTCATGGGTCGCACCAGAGGCGCTTTGCGCTCGATGCGCTCGGTCCTCGGAGGCGGCGGCGAGTACTTGCAGGGCCTGGGGAATAGGATCGGCACAGCTCTCAGTAGCAGCCTCGAGGAAAGCGACCCGACCACCTCACCCTCCACCCAGACATCCCAGACTCAACCGGGAGCCAGGGCTGCGCTGCATAAGCAGCAACAGAAGCAACAGCAGCTCGAGAAAGACGCCACAGCGACGGCCGCCGCTACCGAGCTCGACGCCAGGAGGAAACTCAGATTCCCGAGGTTATTGCGTTATGACGTTCGCTTTAGCGCTTGCTCTTACTCTCTCCACGATCTGTGACGCGCGCGAGCGCGCTGCTAATGAAAGCAATTTTATTGCGTCCACGTAGCTTTTTTTTATTTCGCTTCGACGTACAGAGAGAGAGAGAGAGAGAGAGAGAGAGAGAGAGAGAGAGAGAGAGAGAGAGAGCTTTTGCCGGGATTCCTATTATTAGACGCTTTTATTGAAGTTGATGAGTTGCGACCACGCATATTTCTATACTTTCGTCTCATACTTTCGTCGGAGCGATTTATTTCGTACGTGCCAACTGCGACTTTTGTCGGTTTTACGGAATATTGGAAACGCGTTTGAAACTGTAGTAATATATGTCTCTCTGTTATGTTCTTTTTTAAATCGGATTCATAATTCCCGGTATAACACCCTGTTTAACATTCCGCTCGGCGATATGCGAGAGCCGTAATCTGAACATCATAAATATCGATCGCGCATCGAGGATATCAAGGATTGAAACTTTACACTTTTACTCCGAGAGTTCAGATTGACACTTCGCCTTGATTCGATATTTAAACCCGTTAAAGCGTTACATAGTTAAGTTCAGTTTACAAAATGAATTTATAATAATCAACGTATTCAACCATTTCAAGATTCGGCAACGGCTCGACCTACGAAGACTACGACGCGATGATCAGGCGCAAGTTCGAGCAGCAGGAGATGGCCCGCTGCTCGCGAATAAGCAGGAAATACCCGGGCATGTCGTACGAGGAAATAGCGTCTTCCAGGTCGGCCTCGGTCAAACGCTCGGAACCTAAAAAGATCGAGGAGGTAATGAGTCCTGCGGACAAGGAGAGCGTCGATAGCGCAGAGCCGCTGCAGGAGAAGGACGTCAAGGCCTCGGGGGCCGATCCCTTCAACAAACTCGACAGCAAAGTCGGTGAGGAAACATGGACGTTAGCTTCTGCCTGCGGATGTATACCGGCAGAGCGGAAATACTCACGTCTTTTTTCTACTATAAACTTTAATCTTCTCTTTATTAATACTTACTTCTTCAGCTTACGATCACGATCATGCGCAATTGCGATTTACATATCAGATTTAATGTTATATTTCTCTCCATATAATAGTGCGATAATATGTTTTTAACGTTTTTTCCTTTTTTCTATATTTTTCTCACTAAAGCGAGGGCACCGAACCGTTATCAGACCGTGGTTTTTCGTTTAGGTAAATCAACGACGATGTAGTTGTTAATTATTTTTGTACATATCAATGTTCCTGGTGTAATTAATGTTGCTCTATATACATATCCACCGTCCGATATTTCTTTTTTCTTTTTCACTTTGTTTGTGTTTTGAAAAGATCCTGAGTTGTTTTGTTCGAACCCTTATGTTTTACTTTTTAACTGAACATCACGGTATTATACCATAATTCATACACCAGTACGTAAACCTTGATCTATATTCTCCGAATCAATGAGATACAGTTATACAGACATTTACACTTATATCTAGATCACGAATCGACTGGATAATACGAAATTACCGAAACATATCCGACCTCACCACATTAGTCTTTTTAAAAATGCTTCATTAGTGTACGTACTGCGTTATGCAACTTACCTTATGCGACTGTTTCTTGCTAGTACATACTTGACGTCACAATGTGTCGGTGATCTTTGCTTACGAAGTATATATAGACTATCGTTTGTGAGTTATTATATCAAGAAGCTATATTTTAAAAGCTAGCTCGACAAACTGCCTCCATAACACGCTTACGCAATTCGTTTTACAGACCGACTATCGAAAGCAACAAACTACTTTGCCTCATACACAGTTGTACATAGTACGCGGAATTAAAAACACTGATGATTTATGCTTGCACTTGTAACCTGTTTGTATGACTAAAGTTAAAAATATAACGCTATCAATAATAGTCCAATGCTCGATGTATTTATAGCTGCATTATTAACTTCCAAAAACGAAACTCTTGCCAAAATGCAAGACGATCATTTATGTAACTGTAGAAAATACACAGCCAAGATAACGGCAACGCTCGCTGTAAAAAGAAAAAAATAGCAATTATATGTACGTACCTGCATGATAAGTATTACCTCATGTTGCTTTGCATGCGAGAGGAATGAGCGATACGTGCCTGTAGCCGATATGAGAGAGCTTATAAAAGGCCGGAGCTTTTGTGTTTGCACTCTCCTTTCCGGGACGTATCGCTCGTTGACGCACACGGCTGCTTCGCAGGTAGTGTGTTGTTGTCGCTGCTCCATAGCTCCGAGAGAAAAAAAGGTATCAGCTCGCTGCAGGCAAAGAGCAATAAGCCGCTATTGTTTTAATTTCATACGACCTCGCGCGCCGAGCTGCCACGTCGACAGGCTTTTGGTCCAATTTCGAGCGGTGCCTTTTTTCTCGACGAGCCTCTGTGTGCATAGCTTTTTTCTCTCTTTGTTGTCGCGCGATTTGAAGAGCGCTGTGTGTGTCAGTGCCAGGGGACGATTTTTCCAGCAAATTATGTGATTTCAGATATGCCGTCAAGTAGTGGTTCGACGAGCGATGCGGACTACGGACCGAGCGCCAGCTTGGACTCGACGAGCGCAGGCGATGGACGCAGGGACTGGCAGAGATCTGGTACATTATTTGTTCGTGAATAACTCAATTTTGATAGATTGAATGTGAAAATTAGTGTTAAAGTGTGCATTGCTTGCGGTTGCAGTTGATTTACTCTCGGCTTTGTCATGTTTCAATAATCTTATTAGAGCTGGAAAGTTCTTGATTGCGTTGAATTTTTACTGAGCTTATTGACGCAGTCGCCTATAAATACCTAGATTTAGATAATTAATGCAAATACTTGAAATATCCAGGCTCATCGGGATCGATCCAGTCCTGGGCTTCGAGTTTGTCGGCTGATAGTCAATCGGAAGAAGCTGCCGTAGAATTTATGAAAATGTTTGTGCCTAAGCTGTTCGAATCTCCCAGCACCATTGAGCAGGAGCAGAAAGCCACCTTCGGCCAGATGGTGCTTGTAAGTGAAAAATTTTAGTTTCCACATTTTAAGCATACGTTTTTTTATCCCTGAGAAAAAAGCTTAAAATCGTCGAAATCGCACAAAGCTCTCAGGAAGTCGTACCTCTGCATGAAACTTTTGAAAATAAACTATTTTTAGACGGAGTCTGGCCGAGTGTGGTTCGCAAGGGTTGTGAATGCAAGGAGAGCGCGTCCCTGCGTAACAGAAGAGTCATTCTACTCGTTGGCTCAGCACTTCGCGGTGGCTCTTTTCGAATGCCACGAAGCAGACGACTTTGCGCCTGCGAAAAGTCTTATGAATATGTGCTTTACGTTTTACCATGAAAGTAAGCATTTTTCTGAAACAGCTATGCATATGCGCGCTACGCAAATATACATTTTCAAGTTTTGAATAGCGCGATGCTTTTATCCGCTGGAAAATTGTTTATCCGAGCTTTTCCGTACTTTTTCAGTCGAAGTACCTGGAGTAGAACCATATCGTGAATATTTATACACGAACCTGAGGGTTCAACCAATATGGACGTCAATGCGTTTTTGGACCGCAGCCTTTTTCGATGCGCTACAATGCGAAAGAGCTGCCAAGCCTGTGCCTCCAAGACCTAAATCGACAGATCAAGAAGTCGCTGCCGCTGAAGACAGGAAGTTTCACGCCAACATAGCGTTTGGCCAATTGGGGTAAGATTTACCATATATCGTAAACAGATGTGTGTATACTCTTTTCTTCATACCCGACTTTAAATTTGCAGGACTTTTACGTGTAACATGCACGCTTTTGGGCTACCCAGAAATCTCTGTCTCGATTTTTTACGAAAACAGTGCGTTATCGCTAACTTAACACAAGGTACGCTTACCGAACTTTTTGTAGGCTCAAATTTAATGCTAATGACTTAAATTTTCGTTGTTGCAGATCAAGAAAAAATGCTGAAAGACAATATAGAGAGGATGTTCGATGAGACTGAACCTTGGCGATAGCGAGAAGTAGTGGAGCACATTTTTACATGTAATAAGAGTAACATCTCGATGTTAAAACAAGAGGATAAATTCAATTGAACCTGATAGTCGCAAAGAATAACGAATTACATCTCGAGCAGCTTACGCATCCTTTCAACAACTTCCTAAACATAAAAAGAATCATGAGCTTAAGCTTAATCAATTGCGATGGTCAATCGGGCTTAAAAGTGATATCACTAGTCAGCGTAATCGAAGTGAAATCGACGATAACCAGAATCAATTATATGTACGTATGTATGTATATATATATATATATCATATGTTAATTTTTCATGAGAGGACCAGATAACGTGTGGGAATTTCCGAGGAAATTCATTTGTATTAAGTATTCCGCCGCGACGATCTCAAAAGAAGGGATCTCGCATCTCGCTCTGTAAATTGCGTGAAAGTGTTTACTTCTAAGGAACGAACGGAACGAAACGAGTGTGCTACATATATTTTTCAAACGAATACACAATACAGCACGGTGTAAGATATGCCAGAAGTATTAATTGATATTTCAAACTGAAAATTTTCTTCCATATACATTTAAATTTCTATACACATGGAAAAACAGATTAGTGTGATATCTTTATTTGAGCTTTCCATCAAATAGTCGATATTAATAGCATTTTGAAGGTCTACTACAGCATTTATAGGATATGATAACAGATTATAAATTTCACGTCAGATCTACGGTACATACTTAAAGAAATCCAATTTAATGTATTGAAGTTGCCAATGTGAGAATTTTTTTATACAAAAAATATTATCTTTGTATTTCACAAGAAAGATTTTGTAGAGTAAAGATTGTTAAACATTAAACGATTTTTATTTTGATCACAAATCGACCGATGCCTCCATTTCTTAAATCTCGTCAAATCTGCAGTAGGTATAACGATATAGGAAAAAGGGAAATATGAATAGTGTTCTGGCAAATAAAGTACGAGAGACGAATAAATTTTACATACTGTTTATTAATCATAATTTACTCGGAAAAGTCGGGCCTCAACCAGTGGGCCTCATCTTTTGTTTTATTAAACATATTTGATCGGTGAACATCACAATGTTAATTTTTGTCAAGTCCACGTACAGATTTCATGTTTTCATTTTTATTTTGCGCTCTGAGAAATGTGACGCAAAAAGACTGATAAAAGTATTCAAATCCCGTTGCCTACTATGTATCAAAGAAATCGCTACGAACGCAAGGTTTATAATTCACAGAAATCACCGTCAGCTGAAAAGGAAGAAAATCACCATTCATCGCTCGCTATACCTATCTCTCGTCGGGCTATGCGTCTTCGTACGAGCCTACAGACGTGTTAGCCCGCTTTTTACGTCCTTGGTTTATTTGTTCCGTTACCTCGCGTAACGCTGTACTCAATAAAAAAATGGCGCGTCAGTTTAACGAAAAAGAAATACGATAACAAATTATAAAAAAAGTCCTGACAAAGCGTCACACACGCGTTGACTAGCGCAAAAATATGAAGAAGTTAGAATCGACGAAAGGCGGTAACGGAGACCCTTGTTTTAACTTTTTGTTAATACGTATCAAAAAATGGCTGCCGAAATACGTCGCGCTGCTGGCTCGAATCCTTCTATAGTTTTTTTTGTCGTTATGTCTGAAATTATATATGTTAAAAGTGAAAAAATATTTAAAAAATACGCCAAACAATAGAAACTCCGAAAATGTTTTTTTCCTCTCTCGCACTCTCTCTCTCTCTCTCTCTCTCTCTCTCACTCTCGCTCTGTCACTCTCATCTCTTATTTCAAACACCGCTTTCTCGTTTTGCCACCGCGCTCAAACTTTAACGTCGTCTCAATCGTACCTTCGAATCGAAGCAGATTTTCGATTACTTTTTTTTTCATTTTTTGTTGATAAAAATGAGGATGTATACCATTATTCAGTTGAGGCCACGAATCGGAAATCGAGAGAGACTTATTATCGAGACGCGAGTCATTCGCGCGTGAATTCTGAAGAAATGACTTACGTACGCATTTAGGAAAGTCCAATTTTCTCCCGTTTGATCGACTTTTCAGACAATTTGCCTTTGCTATAAATAGTTCATTAAACATTTTTTGAATTCCGATCAAATCGTCGCTGAACGAAAAATAAAAAAAAAATTAATTTTACTTTTCCAAAAGCGTACAGACAATAGAGGATAAAGGGCTGAAATATCGGAAAATCCATACATTCGTTGATTTACCTACGTATTCGTTGTCCAAAAGTCCAATGTGCGGCTCTCGTCGAGCGCAAAGTTGGGGGAAGGGGGTTGGGAGCGAAGCGAGAGTGAAGGGCGAGAGAGAGGGATTTCAGAGCACAGAGTATTATATAGAAAGAGGCACGCGCCGCAGTGAAAACGGCCCCGGATAGGTCGGACAGGACGAGACGCAGCAGCGAGAGCTGTTGGCTCGTTCTTGCGATCAATCTTTCTCTTTGTTTTTGTTCTACGAAATTTAGCGCCCGAATCACGCGCGCGAATGACTCGCGGCATCGCTCCTAGTACCTATAATATTATTATAACGCGCGTGGCGAGATGAAATGGCACAAGGCTGTACTTGAGTTCTCGTTGGGAATATCGTCGAGGGACTGAATATCTTCAAAAAACTTCGGTAAAAATATCGCGTCACCCTTGTGCCATTCGGATCGCTGCACTGGTTCAATTTTTTTTTATTTTAAACTTCCCTTTCCGTCTTTTTGTTTGCTCCGTCCCACCGTTTTTAGTTTCTCTCTCTTTTTCTCGTTAATTCTCTGAAACGCCAACCGCCTCGCTCGTCGCGTCTCCAATATAGTGCTATACGAAATGATCGTTTACAATGTCATAATATATATAATATTTATATATATAATATTCTACATTATAATCCTAAGTTCAAAAAATAATATTACAATATATATATATATATATATATATATATGTATATTTATATATAATGTGTATGCGTGTTGTTGTTGTTCGTGTTCTCACGTGTACGTGTACTTGTATATATCGACTTTTTTCATTATTTCAATATTCTTTTTTTCTTCTTATTCGCTCCTTCGATCATCGCATCTCTTATTCGCTTATTCTCTCTTTCTCTCGGCCGCTAGTTTTAATCCACAACTGGATATATATTCGCAATTCCCTATCTCGTTATTACAGATTTTTATATATACTTAACGTTCGTCGAAGGCGGACAAAAAGTTTCCTCCCCCTTCCCGCATAAGTCGTCGTTACAGCGTGAAGTAAATCACGTTTTTTTTTTTATTAATAATTATTATTGCATCTCTCGTTTCGCCGCCTTCCTCAATTACATAACACACGCGCATCGCGATAATATGTCCGCCTTCGACCAATTCACGCACTTACATATAGCTAGTGAATCGTCGCCAAGTATAGACACATCATCATCATATACTTCGTCTCGCGTAAACGTAAGTTTGGATGTAAAACCACTAGGCGCTTCTCTTCTCTTGAATTTGAATAACAACCATTTACTTATTTGTTTTCACTAAATATATCACAAACTGCCGGCGGCGCTTCCAGCCTCGCGAGCTCGACATCGAATCCTCCTTTGTGTGTGTGTGTCGATGAATTTCGCTTCTTTCTCGCTTTCCTTTTGCTTGTTTACAAATTGAATCGTTTATTTGTTTCATTCTTAAAGTTAATCTTACGGTATAATTTTAGACGCAGATTCATTTTGTTTGACAAATTAATTTTGGATTAATTTGAATTCTCTTTCTCGAATAAACGTAGTATATATTATTCAACCAAAATAAATATACGACGAAGGAGTGACAAAGCAATCAAACGACCCAAATTTAACGATTAGAGCTTATTAAACAATGCTTCTCGTCATCGCGTCAATGTGATTTTTGTTTATTACATCAATGCATATTACGGGATTCGTGAAAGGCTCGTGACTGTGTTAAAGTCAGTCTTTTCAATAAAGTAATTTTTCTTAATAATATTATCGAGTGTGCAGTTCGTTAGTGTCCTTTGTATTTTTTCGAAAAATCATCGAGAATTCGAGATCGAGAGCACGAGGCTGCCGCCGGAAAAATATAACATAAGGGGTTACATGTTAATAGTTACATCACTGTCGGTCGAACCGGCGATACATTTCGGAGCTTCGCGGGTCCAAATCCTTCGCCCCTTAACTTTATATTATAATATGTTGTCTGTTTTATTTTGTTTTATTTTTGCTGCGAAAAGTACAATTGATTATCGTGGTGTCCTGCGAAGCTTCGAACGTTATTCACGGACGGTGCGCCGACGTAAGGTTAGTTCATTACTTATTTAAATGTCGAACTAGTAGTTCCTCCTTCACTTCACTTTTCATTTTTTTTATACTCTTAATGCGTAAGTATTCGTAATCTTAAGTGTAACGTTATGATTTATTTAGAGTTTTCTTTATTCCCGATAGGTTTTTCTTTCCTTATCTTTTCTTCTTTTGTTTAATAATTATGATCTCCCGTTATTTTTGTGTTTTGATTTAGTTGAATTTTTTTTTCGTGACGGTAGCTACATAATAGTTCGCCTCTTTATCATCTACTACCGTTACAAAATTTATTTTCCTTCTTATTTTCAACGTCTTATTTTTCGGAATTGAGAACTTGCAGTCAAGGGGGGGGTGAGATTCCGTCGCGATAATTCTGAAAGGGTTTTGAGAGAAAAGTTGCGCTAATAAAATAAAGTTACAGTACTGTTTACGTGTAGAGTAATAGAAACTTATCGCAAGAGAACAATTATATCGATATACAAGTAAAATCGTCATTAGTAAAATCGACTGAATACAAAAAAATTGACTCGAGAACTACCGGTTAAAAAGTATGTACGTAATTATCATCCGTAAAAATTAAGATAAAGTTTCTCAAGTAACAACTTAACAATAAAGAGCATAAAACTCAAAAAAATAAAAGTAAAAAGTACTCTCGGAGAACAGTCGCTTTCAAGAGATCAGACAAAATGAAGATGAAAGACAAAGAAACAAGAACGAAAGTTTGAAAAACATTCAGCGAACAAACGAGATAAAAACCGATAAAAGCAAAGGAAATATCGTGGTGTCGCGGAAAGTATATATATATATATATATATATATATATATATATATATATATGTGTGTGTGTGTGATTGTCGCGCGATAAGCGCATACACTGCAGGATTCTTCTTCGGTGCGTCGCGAAAAAGTATACAACTGCATTGCGCGAGGAGAGAGTCTATAAGCGCGCAGTAGCATTAGGTATATATATATATATATATATATATATATATGTGTGTGTGTGTGTGTGTGCGTCCGTACGCGTGCATACGCGTCGGAGGATTTTTCGGGATGAAGAAACTACAGAAGCATGGTTCAGTATATCTACGAGCGTAAAAGAGCGAGCGCGCGCAAAAAGCTCACACGAAAAGCGAGAGAGGGACGCGATAATAGTATTAGGTGTACGTACATAACTGTTTCGCGTATATATATATATATATATATATATATATATATATATACACACACACACGAGAGAGAGACTGTTTAGAGTTCTTTTTATACGTGTACATACGTGGATATACATATATAGTACTTTACGTTTTTAATGTAAATGTATAATAGGGTATAAATGTAGTAGGTCTAAACGGGAATCACGGAAATCGGTGAAAGCTTAGAGGAAGGAAAGTACAGAGTCTACATCTTCTATTTTTTGTGTATTTTTTGCATTTTTCTTTTCTTCTTCTCGTTTAAGTATTTTAATTAGTCGCTCGTTCGAAAGTTCGAAATCTAAATATTACCTTCGCGATCGTGTGTATGTGATTACGTGCGTGTGTGTGTGTGTTTTTTTTTTACTTTTAACTACGAGTTAAGTTCTGCTGGTAAACTTCGGAAATTACTGGAGAGACGAGATTCGAAAAGTGTGTCTTGATTACACGTTAGTCGTTCGCAACTCCGGCTACGGATCCGTGCTATTTTCTTCTTCTTTTTTTTTTTTTTTGCTTCGTTCTACAACTCTTTTATGCTTCTCGCGAAAAAAAGTCTGACCAGTTACAGAGTTTACGGGAGAGTCTACAGCGCTTTATCGCATCCTCGTTTTCGTTCAACTACGTTTAATAGGCTACGCTATACGTTAAAAGCTACGGTTTACCTAGCCCGTTCGTTTGTTAGTTTCGTTATATTTTTGTTCATTTTAAAGACATCGACGCATGCATTTTTTACTTGTTTTTACTTTTGGCTAGTCCTCGGTTAGTCTCGACAACGGAGAGAGATACGGCCTATGACTACAGCTAAAAGTTTCTTTCCCTTCTGACAGAGTTAGTGCTTTTACGGCCTAGCGCTACACAAGTTACACCGTTAAAGAGATTAGTAAAATGCAGTAGCTCGAAAGTATGATCGTCAGCGTCTCGCACCTCATTCCGCGACTCGTTACACCCCCTTCCGATCGCCGGTATAAGGTAGGTTTTTCTTTCGGTCGAGTTTCGAGGAATGGGCTGTTATTAGTTTGTCAAGCGCTCGCTCGACGACGAGCTTTCGATCGTTCATTGTTGTCGCTGCTCGAGAGCGCAAATGCGACTCGGAAAGTGTTTTTCGTTTGTTTGGACTCACGTGAAATATAGACGAGGTTTCTCTCTCTCTCTCTCTCTCTCTCTCTCTCTCTCTCTCTCTCTCTCTCTCTCTCTCTCTCTCTCTCTCTCTCTCTCTCTTACTATTCTATACTTTAAAGTTTACACAATGAAGAGGACACGTTTTACCAACTGTATATATAGGGGTGCCGAAAAAAGACGTAGTTTCCGAGGGACGAGATTTACACTCGAGAGAAGTTCGACGGAAGCGCACTCGTGTCACAGCTTTTTCGCTCTGCCTTACATTGTTGTGACGCTCTAGTGACACCGATTCTCGAATAAAACGGCGCTTTTATTATCACGTATAATCGAGTAAAAGCTGATCGATCGAACAGCTTTATAATGACCAAGGAGCTTGCGACGCTTTTTTCTCTTTCATCTATCTGGCTCGACTAAATGTAGACTTATTATATCGATGTTTTTTTCACGTACTATTAAGTTACACTGTAGAATAAAATCAAAAATATAGTCGTCTATATGTATTTTTTCCGTCAAGTCTATAAGACCAAAGACTCATAGGTGATCTGAAGGAAACTCTTTTAAATAATTTTTTTTTTTTATATTTCTAACGGACAAGCTTCCTTGGTTTGGACGGTCTAATGATTTTAACGCGTGTGAGTGCGTTCGATCCTCCTTCCAACGAGTGGAATCATCCGCGTACATGTACTTTTACACGCGATATCGCGGTTTACAATATGATATACACGCAGTTGTCGTCGTTACACTTGATTTCCTAAACATCGTAATATGCGGTGCCAAGATTTTGCACAGTGCGTAAGAAGCCATTTACATAGGTACACAATCGAGCATATCGAGCAAGAAAGAACGTCAAACGATGCGGAAATTCGTTAGATGTATCGAAACTGAATTCGGTAACGCGAGATGCGCGTCGGATTAATCGCTGATGTGTACTACTTCAATTAGCGAAAAAGTCGAGAGGGAAGAAGAGAGAGCAACCGAGTTACGTTCGCGTATAACGTCTGATAGAGGGGCAGAGGATATCGCGGAGTAGTTTCTCTGATGATTTTCCGCATCGGCCTGTACGTTAGCCTTCGGTTGCGCGCGCAAAGCAGCGTTTTTTTTCACATTACTACAAGCCGCGCGGCGAGCGGCGCAACCGCACGTTCGAATCCATATACCGAAAGGAAGCCAGTAGCAAAGGGAAGGCAACTGATATTTTCTCTGTTTCTTCGATAATTCCGTCGTTACGGGCATTCTCTCTCTCTTTTTTTTATACACATGCGCGTGGGGCAGGGAACGTTCACGGGTATACAGGGTACTGGGGGATTCCATTAAAAATTAATGCATCCGCTCTTTGCCATTGCTGCAGCAGCTAAAATCCCTTGACTCAAGTTTATTATAGAGAGGAAGCTCGAAACTTCGCTGAATTTATTTTATAACGTCTCGTTCCCCTATTACTTCCTTTTACTTTATACCTGTTTTTATTATTATTTTTTTTTAATCGTTAAATATCCCTTACTTTTTTTCGTTTAGTGAGATTTTTTTTACTTATGTTCTTATACAGCGGGTTAGCCCGCTATTAAAGTGTAGTTACGATGTACAGCCTTACTTATTCATCATATTTTTTTTTCTCGTATTTTAGTTCTCGATGCGCGATGCTACGTACAATACTAAGAGTTTTGGTATTCAAAGGGAAAGATATATATATATATATATATATATATATATATATATATATATACGTTCGTGTAGTTAGTAGTAAAAAAGTAGATCGTTGAACTTAGCTTAATTAGGTCAGAAGTATAATATGTATAAAATGGAAAACAACCTCGTGATTCTTCACTTTTCGGGGGTTTCTTGTATCAAAGAAGACTCGATGATCGAAATAAATCGTAAACAAATCCTTTTTTTTTCTTTTGGTTATTGTATATATAGTTGAACTTTAATGTTTGAATAAATCGCTGGACATTTGATTTTGTAAACGGAGACTTCTTTACATCGAGTACAAATGACATAAATCACTTCTATTCCGCAATCGCGTTCAAATCACCTATGCAATTATTGTAAACTAGAGATTATTCGACTTACGCGAAAAGTATATTTTTATATAGGTAATGTATTTTTTCTTTGCTATTTCGTATAATTTTTTTTTTACTTTATATTATATAATAAATCTTATATTTACACACTAGATACGGGCACAGAGGAACTCGTCCGTATGTCCTTTTCCGTCTACTTTGATCAGTTTTAACTTCTTATAAACGTACCCTACATAATCACGCAACCGCGAGAAATGGTGACAACGTTGTCGAACGAAAAACTAACGACGCAAAAATCAATAAAAACAGAAAACAACCTTTCTGAACAACAATAAACGCCTCGAAAAGAATAAACTTTAAACTTTGAAGATTACAAAAAAAGGAGATTCTTCTTATATAAAAAAAAACGCATCCAAACCTTACGAAACGACAGTGCTCGTATTGCACGATGCAACTGAGAATCAGCGATATATAAAACGTTAAAACTTTTTACTCGACTCGCGCAATGTTAGGTTTAACCTATCCAATTACTTTTTATCTCATGTTCCTGCAATATCTCTCTACCTACTTTATGTACAAAGGTTAAATTTACAAGATTGAACTTTCAGCTAGTCACAAAATGTATGGCAGCCTCGAAAACCTTCTTTCCCTTCTAATACCAAAGCCTTTGCTCATGTGCATGTCTGTGTCCGTGTCAGTGTGTCTGAGTGTGTAATCAGTGTATACGATTTAATAAAAAGTGTCATTTGATTCTTAAATGCTGTACAGGAACATTTACTTGCTTCACTCGCTTAATCTCGTCATGTATTTCGATTTTAACTAGAATATTTTTTCGTTTATGTTTAGTGCATTCGATTAATTGAAAATTATCGTATAAGAATTATTAACGGCAAGAGAGGAAGAGGAGACTTGATTAATTTTATCTTTAACTTTTTTCTCTATAATTATTTACTGCTTTAAATAAAGTCCTTTCGTCGAAACGCGGAGAGGATCCTACCTCGACTTTATGACTAGTTAAAAATGTGTTCTTACGTTTTCGTAAACCTTTATCGACATGTTTTTTTTTTCGGTGAGTTATTCTCAGCGTTTGACGATACCGGGAAACCAAAGAATTTCAGATCATGACGTAACGATCGGTTTAGTCGAAAAGTAAAAGTTTAAGCCTTTTTTCTTCGTTTAACTTTGTTCAATATTATTTGTTTCTTTTTTTTTTTTAATCGTGGACGGTCCAAGTTTACATACTCCCGATGCCTACTTCACTCGCGAACATAAAGGCGGACGAGGTCAGATCTGACTTTTTGTTTTCCCTTTTACAGTAAAGCAAGCGTCTTTAGTTCGTCGTCGTTTGTCCCCCTCTACATGTCGTCTTTCTATAACAAATTAAAATCACGATCGAATCACAGATTTATACCGCAGACGGGGAGAGTCTTGTGTTTGTCATACAACCGATGGCATCGTTCCCACCCACTTATCTGCGCGCCCGCGCTATAGTATAATAACAAACTATTATAAAATATCGCCCGGTAGGATGATTCCTCACGTCGTCCGCGTGGCTGCGAGAGAACTTTCACCTCCTAAATCGCTTCTCGTCAGATGGGCTACCCCAGGGTAACGCGCGTTTCTCGCGAAATTCCATTGCGAATGCTTTTTTTTATCGAAGGGTCGCGAGAGAATCAATGGTTTCGTACACTACAAGGAGATGGCGAGGACACTTTGTCCAATGCTTTTTGTCGAAGTAGCCAAAACCGTTTATTTTGTTTGGATCTCACATAGTTGTCGCATTTTTTATTTACCGCGAGTCTACAAAATGTCTGTCAGTTTACACGGTTACATACAAAAACTCCTATTTTAGTTGATTTTTATATGCTGATTTGTTTGAGTCGCGTCAATAAGTGTTTTATCGCGTGCATGTGAAGACTGCACCTATCATCGCTCTTTATCGTTTTCTCTCGTTTATTTCATTTAGTTTTCCCTTTCGTTATAATCGTATTAATATATACCGTCCTTCGAAAATCTATTATTAATTAAATATAATTTTTTGTTTAATTAATTAGAATTATCAATTAAATAGTACCGTTACCCGTCAAAGACTCTCGGCGTTACTCCGTTTTTTTCATATTTATTTATTTATTTATTCTTTTATTTATAATATATATATATAATTTTTTTTTTACTTTTCCTCTGATCTCTTTTATCTTTGACTCTTCCACCGGTTGACATATCGAACTCCACATTATGTTTGCGAAATGATCAAAAAAGCGCCTGCTACACTCTGGAAGAATACGTCGTTCCTTCACAAGTTTCTTTGTAAATACCTAATAGCTAATATGTGGTGTTATTATTTTTATTATTTTTTATTTGTAAATGGCCGTTCAAATAGCTTACGTCTGTTCTCGTTATATCGTTTCGTTTGGTTTTTTAACCTTTGATACCGCACGCCTCAATCCTCTCACACAAATATCTCATACTTGTATATATATTTATATGTATGCTTTTATCCCACCTATACATATACATATATATGATACAAAACGAAATATAATCAGGCTTATTCTTTGTTCATAAGAGTAAAAAACGTCGCCACCGATTTCTTTTATTATTTCTTTTTTTTAATATCCTATGCTTCTCGTTGATTTCATCAAGTATTAACATCATTCATGCGTCGCGTTGGCCAACAGGCCCTAGCTATCCTACTTATGCGATACGGTACAGTGTTCAATTTCAATTTCTTGCTTTTTCCAACTCCTGTCTCGCTGTCGCTCCGTTTGCACGTACGTCCGAAAACTTATATAATAACTTATAAAATCATATTATACCTTTAAAAAATATAATACGCAATTGGAGGCTTTTGTGATCAATGTGCCTGACCAACGAAGTGAGAATTTTCACGTTCACCGACTAGCTTTGCAAAAAATCATTTACTTATTTGGAAGTCAAGATCACATTCGTTTTCTTTTAACGCGAAATAGAACAAATTCAATTCTATCATTAAGAGTATTCATTATTCACGGTGAACCAAAAAAATTGCCACTTCGTCATTTCGATAAACGCGCTGACTTTCGAGTGATTAAACGTTAATAGAACAGAGGAAACGAAGTACTAAGAGATCGAAACTTTGACAGAGTCGCTTGTTAGGACATTTTATCGTTTTTTTCATTTTCTTACAAAATAACATTAATAATATTAATAATAGTAGTAAAAATAAAATAATAATAATAAAAATAATCGTAATAATCATGTAATAATATAATAATAATAATAAAAAGAGTTGACATATATTGCAAAAATGATCGCTCGAATGACACGTCGCATATATAACGGGGAAAAATACAGAAATAATCGAAGTCTCTCTTATTCGCGCGTAGCGAAATATCATCACAGCACGACGGGAAGCAACGCGGTTGTACAAATTTTGTTAACGTTAACGCGTCATTCTTGTGACTGTGTCTTTCTTTCTCCTCTTTTTCTCCGATTTCTCCAGGCTGTGAGAACGCACAATACATTGAGAAACAAAAATTCAATTCGCATATCAGTGTACGTGGAAGAACAAAATTAACGAAAATAAAAAAAAATCAAACGAACAAAATCATGACAATAACCTTCCGATTTACACACACATATTAAAAGGTACGCTTGCGTCGGTTTTCCCGGTCGCCGATCGGTGCGCTTACAGACACTGTCGGCTACGTTAAACCCCCCCCCCCCTCCCTGCCCCTCCCCTCACGATAACCGTATAATAAATTCCTTCGACATTCCTTAAACGCTTTCAGCTCTCTTTTTAAGATTTCGTTATAACAATCGACTCGCGATAACTAAGACTTAAAATTACAATAATGTCAATCTAATTGATACGATAATAATAATAATAATCATGATAATTGTTTGTTCTTTTAATGATAACTAGATAATATAATAAAGATAATAAAAGATTCTATAACGTAGTAGATGCCTACGGACTAACAAAACGAGAAACGAAAAAAAAAGTTAAAGAAACATCACAAACGAATCATTGCTCTCCGGCGTCTACCGGCTCTGTCTATCTATCTATCTGTCTTTCTCTCATACCGCTTGCGCATCTTATTTCAGTGCTCAATCTTGCTTTCGTATCATATCCCGTGCTGCTGCTGCTGCGGAAGCAGAAAAATTAACGACGAGTCTGTCTTTCTCTCAGCCGTTGGAGAGAAAAAGTGGGAAAATCAATCCGAACGCATACGCGCAGTCGATTATTCCTCGCTCCGTTGTTGTGTGTGTGTGTGCAGGGGTGTCGCTCGTTAATCCTTGTGTCCTCTCGTGTGCGGCGGGCCGGGCTCATCGTCATCGTCGAAGGTCCTCGCTGGGGTTCGTCCTCCTCGCTCTCTTATCCTTAAATATCTCTCTCTTGCTCAGGGCTCGGCATCGTCGTCTCGTTGGCTCGGCACTTTATACAGCCCGGCTAGGAAGATGATGCGGAGCTGCTGACAGCCATTAGGGGCGCCGGAGGCAGTGCCACCGGTATATGATAATATTTACACTGGGGCCGCATGCATGTGCCCTTAACCGCATCTCTGCACACGGTTACGCGGTTCTCTATCACCTCCACGTTTCCTGCAAGAGAAGCAGAGGACACGTGTTAGCAATTTCGTCTCGGCCTAATCGAAGGTATGGGTATGGATTTGAAATGTGAGGGTGAATCGAAAACTCACCGTCATGGAGATGAATGAACTTGCAGGCGGGACGGTTGCAGAGTTGTCGATTAAAATCTTGGCACACCGGGAGGGTGTCCAGTAACTGCAAGAAAATATGGCAAAAGCAGAGTCAATAACACCGTACCTGGCTGGGCTGTTCGTAACAAAAAAAAAAGGTAGAACCGCGATTAACGAATCACATTCATCCGATCGGCTCCTTTCACTCCGGTCTTATAATCAACAAGATATAATTCGCTCGATCTCCATTCGCTCGTTCTTTCTTTGATGTGGTATCAGTTTGTGCAGCCATACGTCGCGGCTCATTCGCTCGATATCCCTTGCAGACGACCGTTTGTTAGAGCATATTCACGGTCTGAGTCGCATGCTCTAGAAAATTGGATCGTACAATGAAAAGTCAAAGGTAATTATCGCTAAGGGTGTTCGA
The DNA here is from genome assembly GCF_009193385.2 of Nasonia vitripennis. Classification (NCBI taxonomy): domain Eukaryota; kingdom Metazoa; phylum Arthropoda; class Insecta; order Hymenoptera; family Pteromalidae; genus Nasonia; species Nasonia vitripennis. The sequence continues at coordinate 4,488,167 of NC_045758.1, read as the reverse complement.
ATACTCAACAAGGAATCCGGGTCAGCGCCAGAGTTTTTTAATCTCTCACTCTCGTATATCCGTCCATCTCTTCAATGGACGTTAATGAAAAGTATGTCTCTTTGAAAGCCCGAATTGCCGATTCCCCGCGACGGATTGCTGAATATTCGAACAGTGTATGTTATTAATAAGGTAAAAAATTTGCAGTAGAACGTTTTTCTTTGTATATTTTTCTTATTACTGTTAATTAGTTATTTTAATAATAATATAGTCTTATTTGTAATTCTTCCTTATAAACTTCATCAATCAAGGTATGTCTGTTTTGTAGATGTTTTTTATTTATTTTTCTCTCAATCATATAGATATCGTACGTCAACAAATGAGGATGTGAGGTAATCTCCCAAGATTTGATGTCTCGTGACATAACTCGTAGTCGTTATACAGTCAAATAATAAACAGGAAAGATTCGAGATGTCGTCTGCTCAAAGAGAATGTAATATACGTAACGCCGTCACCAACGACTGATTGAAGCGGAAAACTATGGCAAGTATACAAGTTCTTGCTGAACAAAAAAAACAACGAAATCAAACAGATATGGAATCTATGTACAAAATTAAGATCGACGGCGCGGGTAACCAAAATGTCGATTTGCTCGATTTTGAAATTCTTGCAATATCAGAGTAGCAAG